>NW_027459248.1:0-102082 GCF_050624435.1 Tenrec ecaudatus
AGCCCTATCCTTAGCCTGGGGGAGCCTAAAGCCTAGGGGGGCCCTAGCCTGAAGGCTAGGGGAGCCCTGGCCTTAGCCTAGGGGAGCCCTAGCCTTAGCCTGGGGGAGCCTAAAGCCTAGGGGCGCCCTAGCCTGAAGGCTAGGGGAGCCCTGGCCTTAGCCTAGGGGAGCCCTAGCCTTAGCCTGGGGGAGCCTAAAGCCTAGGGGGGCCCTAGCCTGAAGGCTAGGGGAGCCCTGGCCTTAGCCTAGGGGAGCCCTAGCCTTAGCCTGGGGGAGCCTAAAGCCTAAGGGGCCCTAGCCTGAAGGCTAGGGGAGCCCTGGCCTTAGCCTAGGGGAGCCCTAGCCTTAGCCTGGGGGAGCCTAAAGCCTAGGGGGGCCCTAGCCTGAAGGCTAGGGGAGCCCTGGCCTTAGCCTAGGGGAGCCCTAGCCTTAGCCTGGGGGAGCCTAAAGCCTAGGGGGGCCCTAGCCTGAAGGCTAGGGGAGCCCTGGCCTTAGCCTAGGGGAGCCCTAGCCTTAGCCTGGGGGAGCCTAAAGCCTAGGGGGGCCCTAGCCTGAAGGCTAGGGGAGCCCTGGCCTTAGCCTAGGGGAGCCCTAGCCTTAGCCTGGGGGAGCCTAAAGCCTAGGGGGGCCCTAGCCTGAAGGCTAGGGGAGCCCTGGCCTTAGCCTAGGGGAGCCCTAGCCTTAGCCTGGGGGAGCCTAAAGCCTAGGGGGGCCCTAGCCTGAAGGCTAGGGGAGCCCTGGCCTTGGCCTAGGGGAGCCCTAGCCTTAGCCTGGGGGAGCCTAAAGCCTAGGGGGGCCCTAGCCTGAAGGCTAGGGGAGCCCTGGCCTTAGCCTAGGGGAGCCCTAGCCTTAGCCTGGGGGAGCCTAAAGCCTAGGGGGGCCCTAGCCTGAAGGCTAGGGGAGCCCTGGCCTTAGCCTAGGGGAGCCCTAGCCTTAGCCTGGGGGAGCCTAAAGCCTAGGGGGGCCCTAGCCTGAAGGCTAGGGGAGCCCTGGCCTTAGCCTAGGGGAGCCCTAGCCTTAGCCTGGGGGAGCCTAAAGCCTAGGGGGGCCCTAGCCTGAAGGCTAGGGGAGCCCTGGCCTTAGCCTAGGGGAGCCCTAGCCTTAGCCTGGGGGAGCCTAAAGCCTAGGGGGGCCCGAGCCTGAAGGCTAGGGGAGCCCAGGCCTTAGCCTAGGGGAGCCCTAGCCTTAGCCTGGGGGAGCCTAAAGCCTAGGGGGGCCCGAGCCTGAAGGCTAGGGGATCCCTGGCCTTAGCCTAGGGGAGCCCTAGCCTTAGCCTGGGGGAGCCTAAAGCCTAGGGGGGCCCGAGCCTGAAGGCTAGGGGAGCCCTGGCCTTAGCCTAGGGGAGCCCTAGCCTTAGCCTGGGGGAGCCTAAAGCCTAGGGGGGCCCGAGCCTGAAGGCTAGGGGAGCCCTGGCCTTAGCCTAGGGGAGCCCTAGCCTTAGCCTGGGGGAGCCTAAAGCCTAGGGGGGCCCGAGCCTGAAGGCTAGGGGAGCCCTGGCCTTAGCCTAGGGGAGCCCTAGCCTTAGCCTGGGGGAGCCTAAAGCCTAGGGGGGCCCAAGCCTGAAGGCTAGGGGAGCCCTGGCCTTAGCCTAGGGGAGCCCTAGCCTTAGCCTGGGGGAGCCTAAAGCCTAGGGGGGCCCGAGCCTGAAGGCTAGGGGAGCCCTGGCCTTAGCCTAGGGGAGCCCTAGCCTTAGCCTGGGGGAGCCTAAAGCCTAGGGGGGCCCGAGCCTGAAGGCTAGGGGAGCCCTGGCCTTAGCCTAGGGGAGCCCTAGCCTTAGCCTGGGGGAGCCTAAAGCCTAGGGGGGCCCTAGCCTGAAGGCTAGGGGAGCCCTGGCCTTAGCCTAGGGGAGCCCTAGCCTTAGCCTGGGGGAGCCTAAAGCCTAGGGGTGCCCTAGCCTGAAGGCTAGGGGAGCCCTGGCCTTAGCCTAGGGGAGCCCTAGCCTTAGCCTGGGGGAGCCTAAAGCCTAGGGGGGCCCTAGCCTGAAGGCTAGGGGAGCCCTGGCCTTAGCCTAGGGGAGCCCTAGCCTTAGCCTGGGGGAGCCTAAAGCCTAGGGGGGCCCTAGCCTGAAGGCTAGGGGAGCCCTGGCCTTAGCCTAGGGGAGCCCTAGCCTTAGCCTGGGGGAGCCTAAAGCCTAGGGGGGCCCTAGCCTGAAGGCTAGGGGAGCCCTGGCCTTAGCCTAGGGGAGCCCTAGCCTTAGCCTGGGGGAGCCTAAAGCCTAGGGGGCCCTATCCTGAAGGCTAGGGGAGCCCTGGCCTTAGCCTAGGGGAGCCCTAGCCTTAGCCTGGGGGAGCCTAAAGCCTAGGGGGGCCCTAGCCTGAAGACTAGGGGAGCCCTGGCCTTAGCCTAGGGGAGCCCTAGCCTTAGCCTGGGGGAGCCTAAAGCCTAGGGGGGCCCTAGCCTGAAGGCTAGGGGAGCCCTGGCCTTAGCCTAGGGGAGCCCTAGCCTTAGCCTGGGGGAGCCTAAAGCCTAGGGGTGCCCTAGCCTGAAGGCTAGGGGAGCCCTAGCCTTAGCCTAGGGGAGCCCTAGCCTTAGCCTAGGGGAGCCTAAAGCCTAGGAGTGCCCTAGCCTGAAGGCTAGGGGAGCCCTAGCCTTAGCCTAGGGGAGCCCTAGCCTTAGCCTAGGGGAGCCTAAAGCCTAGGGGTGCCCTAGCCTGAAGGCTAGGGGAGCCCTAGCCTTAGCCTAGGGGAGCCCTAGCCTTAGCCTAGGGGAGCCTAAAGCCTAGGGGTGCCCTAGCCTGAAGGCTAGGGGAGCCCTAGCCTTAGCCTAGGGGAGCCCTAGCCTTAGCCTAGGGGAGCCTAAAGCCTAGGGGTGCACTAGCCTGAAGGCTAGGGGAGCCCTAGCCTTAGACTAGGGGAGCCTAAAGCCTAGGGGTGCCCTAGCCTGAAGGCTAGGGGAGCCCTAGCCTTAGCCTAGGGGAGCCCTAGCCTTAGTCTACGGGAGCCTAAAGCCTAGGGGTGCCCTAGCCTGAAGGCTAGGGGAGCCCTAGCCTTAGCCTAGGGGAGCCCTAGCCTTAGCCTAGGGGAGCCTAAAGCCTAGGGGTGCCCTAGCCTGAAGGCTAGGGGAGCCCTAGCCTTAGCCTAGGGGAGCCCTAGCCTTAGCCTAGGGGAGCCCTAGCCTTAGCCTAGGGGAGCCTAAAGCCTAGGGGTGCCCTAGCCTGAAGGCTAGGGGAGCCCTAGCCTTAGCCTAGGGGATCCCTAGCCTTAGCCTAGGGGAGCCTAAAGCCTAGGGGTGCCCTAGCCTGAAGGCTAGGGGAGCCCTAGCCTTAGCCTAGGGGAGCCTAAAGCCTAGGGGTGCCCTAGCCTGAAGGCTAGGGGAGCCCTAGCCTTAGCCTAGGGGAGCCTAAAGCCTAGGGGTGCCCTAGCCTGAAGGCTAGGGGAGCCCTAGCCTTAGCCTAGGGGAGCCTAAAGCCTAGGGGGGCCCTAGCCTGAAGGCTAGGGGAGTCCTAGCCTTAGCCTAGGGGAGCCTAAAGCCTAGGGGGGCCCTAGCCTGAAGGCTAGGGGAGCCCTAGCCTTAGCCTAGGGGAGCCTAAAGCCTAGGGGGGCCCTAGCCTGAAGGCTAGGGGAGCCCTAGCCTTAGCCTAGGGGAGCCTAAAGCCTAGGGGGGCCCTAGCCTGAAGGCTAGGGGAGCCCTAGCCTTAGCCTAGGGGAGCCTAAAGCCTAGGGGGGCCCTAGCCTGAAGGCTAGGGGAGCCCTGGCCTTAGCCTAGGGGAACCTAAAGCCTAGGGGGGCCCTAGCCTGAAGGCTAGGGGAGCCCTGGCCTTAGCCTAGGGGAGCCTAAAGCCTAGGGGGGCCCTAGCCTGAAGGCTAGGGGAGCCCGGGCCTTAGCCTAGGGGAGCCTAAAGCCTAGGGGGGCCCTAGCCTGAAGGCTAGGGGAGCCCTGGCCTTAGCCTAGGGGAGCCCTAGCCTTAGCCTGGGGGAGCCTAAAGCCTAGGGGGGCCCTAGCCTGAAGGCTAGGGGAGCCCTGGCCTTAGCCTAGGGGAGCCCTAGCCTTAGCCTGGGGGAGCCTAAAGCCTAGGGGGGCCCTAGCCTGAAGGCTAGGGGAGCCCTGGCCTTAGCCTAGGGGAGCCCTAGCCTTAGCCTGGGGGAGCCTAAAGCCTAGGGGGGCCCTAGCCTGAAGGCTAGTGGAGCCCTGGCCTTAGCCTAGGGGAGCCCTATCCTTAGCCTGGGGGAGCCTAAAGCCTAGGGGGGCCCTAGCCTGAAGGCTAGGGGAGCCCTGGCCTTAACCTAGGGGAGCCCTATCCTTAGCCTGGGGGAGCCTAAAGCCTAGGGGGGCCCTAGCCTGAAGGCTAGGGGAGCCCTGGCCTTAGCCTAGGGGAGCCCTAGCCTTAGCCTGGGGGAGCCTAAAGCCTAGGGGCGCCCTAGCCTGAAGGCTAGGGGAGCCCTGGCCTTAGCCTAGGGGAGCCCTAGCCTTAGCCTGGGGGAGCCTAAAGCCTAGGGGGGCCCTAGCCTGAAGGCTAGGGGTGCCCTGGCCTTAGCCTAGGGGAGCCCTAGCCTTAGCCTGGGGGAGCCTAAAGCCTAAGGGCCCTAGCCTGAAGGCTAGGGGAGCCCTGGCCTTAGCCTAGGGGAGCCCTAGCCTTAGCCTGGGGGAGCCTAAAGCCTAGGGGGGCCCTAGCCTGAAGGCTAGGGGAGCCCTGGCCTTAGCCTAGGGGAGCCCTAGCCTTAGCCTGGGGGAGCCTAAAGCCTAGGGGGGCCCTAGCCTGAAGGCTAGGGGAGCCCTGGCCTTAGCCTAGGGGAGCCCTAGCCTTAGCCTGGGGGAGCCTAAAGCCTAGGGGGGCCCTAGCCTGAAGGCTAGGGGAGCCCTGGCCTTAGCCTAGGGGAGCCCTAGCCTTAGCCTGGGGGAGCCTAAAGCCTAGGGGGGCCCTAGCCTGAAGGCTAGGGGAGCCCTGGCCTTGGCCTAGGGGAGCCCTAGCCTTAGCCTGGGGGAGCCTAAAGCCTAGGGGGGCCCTAGCCTGAAGGCTAGGGGAGCCCTGGCCTTAGCCTAGGGGAGCCCTAGCCTTAGCCTGGGGGAGCCTAAAGCCTAGGGGGGCCCTAGCCTGAAGGCTAGGGGAGCCCTGGCCTTAGCCTAGGGGAGCCCTAGCCTTAGCCTGGGGGAGCCTAAAGCCTAGGGGGGCCCTAGCCTGAAGGCTAGGGGAGCCCTGGCCTTAGCCTAGGGGAGCCCTAGCCTTAGCCTGGGGGAGCCTAAAGCCTAGGGGGGCCCGAGCCTGAAGGCTAGGGGAGCCCTGGCCTTAGCCTAGGGGAGCCCTAGCCTTAGCCTGGGGGAGCCTAAAGCCTAGGGGGGCCCGAGCCTGAAGGCTAGGGGAGCCCAGGCCTTAGCCTAGGGGAGCCCTAGCCTTAGCCTGGGGGAGCCTAAAGCCTAGGGGGGCCCGAGCCTGAAGGCTAGGGGATCCCTGGCCTTAGCCTAGGGGAGCCCTAGCCTTAGCCTGGGGGAGCCTAAAGCCTAGGGGGGCCCGAGCCTGAAGGCTAGGGGAGCCCTGGCCTTAGCCTAGGGGAGCCCTAGCCTTAGCCTGGGGGAGCCTAAAGCCTAGGGGGGCCCGAGCCTGAAGGCTAGGGGAGCCCTGGCCTTAGCCTAGGGGAGCCCTAGCCTTAGCCTGGGGGAGCCTAAAGCCTAGGGGGGCCCGAGCCTGAAGGCTAGGGGAGCCCTGGCCTTAGCCTAGGGGAGCCCTAGCCTTAGCCTGGGGGAGCCTAAAGCCTAGGGGGGCCCAAGCCTGAAGGCTAGGGGAGCCCTGGCCTTAGCCTAGGGGAGCCCTAGCCTTAGCCTGGGGGAGCCTAAAGCCTAGGGGGGCCCGAGCCTGAAGGCTAGGGGAGCCCTGGCCTTAGCCTAGGGGAGCCCTAGCCTTAGCCTGGGGGAGCCTAAAGCCTAGGGGGGCCCGAGCCTGAAGGCTAGGGGAGCCCTGGCCTTAGCCTAGGGGAGCCCTAGCCTTAGCCTGGGGGAGCCTAAAGCCTAGGGGGGCCCTAGCCTGAAGGCTAGGGGAGCCCTGGCCTTAGCCTAGGGGAGCCCTAGCCTTAGCCTGGGGGAGCCTAAAGCCTAGGGGTGCCCTAGCCTGAAGGCTAGGGGAGCCCTGGCCTTAGCCTAGGGGAGCCCTAGCCTTAGCCTGGGGGAGCCTAAAGCCTAGGGGGGCCCTAGCCTGAAGGCTAGGGGAGCCCTGGCCTTAGCCTAGGGGAGCCCTAGCCTTAGCCTGGGGGAGCCTAAAGCCTAGGGGGGCCCTAGCCTGAAGGCTAGGGGAGCCCTGGCCTTAGCCTAGGGGAGCCCTAGCCTTAGCCTGGGGGAGCCTAAAGCCTAGGGGGGCCCTAGCCTGAAGGCTAGGGGAGCCCTGGCCTTAGCCTAGGGGAGCCCTAGCCTTAGCCTGGGGGAGCCTAAAGCCTAGGGGGCCCTAGCCTGAAGGCTAGGGGAGCCCTGGCCTTAGCCTAGGGGAGCCCTAGCCTTAGCCTGGGGGAGCCTAAAGCCTAGGGGGGCCCTAGCCTGAAGACTAGGGGAGCCCTGGCCTTAGCCTAGGGGAGCCCTAGCCTTAGCCTGGGGGAGCCTAAAGCCTAGGGGGGCCCTAGCCTGAAGGCTAGGGGAGCCCTGGCCTTAGCCTAGGGGAGCCCTAGCCTTAGCCTGGGGGAGCCTAAAGCCTAGGGGGGCCCTAGCCTGAAGGCTAGGGGAGCCCTGGCCTTAGCCTAGGGGAGCCCTAGCCTTAGCCTGGGGGAGCCTAAAGCCTAGGGGGGCCCTAGCCTGAAGGCTAGGGGAGCCCTGGCCTTAGCCTAGGGGAGCCCTAGCCTTAGCCTGGGGGAGCCTAAAGCCTAGGGGGGCCCTAGCCTGAAGGCTAGGGGAGCCCTGGCCTTAGCCTAGGGGAGCCCTAACCTTAGCCTGGGGGAGCCTAAAGCCTAGGGGGGCCCTAGCCTGAAGGCTAGGGGAGCCCTGGCCTTAGCCTAGGGGAGCCCTAGCCTTAGCGTGGGGGAGCCTAAAGCCTAGGGGGGCCCTAGCCTGAAGGCTAGGGGAGCCCTGGCCTTAGCCTAGGGGAGCCCTAGCCTTAGCCTGGGGGAGCCTAAAGCCTAGGGGGGCCCTAGCCTGAAGGCTAGGGGAGCCCTAGCCTTAGCCTAGGGGAGCCCTAGCCTTAGCCTGGGGGAGCCTAAAGCCTAGGGGGGCCCTAGCCTGAAGGCTAGGGGAGCCCTAGCCTTAGCCTAGGGGAGCCCTAGCCTTAGCCTGGGGGAGCCTAAAGCCTAGGGGGGCCCTAGCCTGAAGGCTAGGGGAGCCCTAGCCTTAGCCTAGGGGAGCCCTAGCCTTAGCCTGGGGGAGCCTAAAGCCTAGGGGGGCCCTAGCCTGAAGGCTAGGGGAGCCCTAGCCTTAGCCTAGGGGAGCCCTAGCCTTAGCCTGGGGGAGCCTAAAGCCTAGGGGGGCCCTAGCCTGAAGGCTAGGGGAGCCCTAGCCTTAGCCTAGGGGAGCCCTAGCCTTAGCCTGGGGGAGCCTAAAGCCTAGGGGGGCCCTAGCCTGAAGGCTAGGGGAGCCCTAGCCTTAGCCTAGGGGAGCCCTAGCCTTAGCCTAGGGGAGCCTAAAGCCTAGGGGGGCCCTAGCCTGAAGGCTAGGGGAGCCCTAGCCTTAGCCTAGGGGAGCCCTAGCCTTAGCCTAGGGGAGCCTAAAGCCTAGGGGGGCCCTAGCCTGAAGGCTAGGGGAGCCCTAGCCTTAGCCTAGGGGAGCCCTAGCCTTAGCCTAGGGGAGCCTAAAGCCTAGGGGGGCCCTAGCCTGAAGGCTAGGGGAGCCCTAGCCTTAGCCTAGGGGAGCCCTAGCCTTAGCCTAGGGGAGCCTAAAGCCTAGGGGGGCCCTAGCCTGAAGGCTAGGGGAGCCCTAGCCTTAGCCTAGGGGAGCCCTAGCCTTAGCCTAGGGGAGCCTAAAGCCTAGGGGGGCCCTAGCCTGAAGGCTAGGGGAGCCCTAGCCTTAGCCTAGGGGAGCCCTAGCCTTAGCCTAGGGGAACCTAAAGCCTAGGGGGGCCCTAGCCTGAAGGCTAGGGGAGCCCTAGCCTTAGCCTAGGGGAGCCCTAGCCTTAGCCTAGGGGAGCCTAAAGCCTAGGCGGGCCCGAGCCTGAAGGCTAGGGGAGCCCTAGCCTTAGCCTAGGGGAGCCCTAGCCTTAGCCTAGGGGAGCCTAAAGCCTAGGGGGGCCCTAGCCTGAAGGCTAGGGGAGCCCTAGCCTTAGCCTAGGGGAGCCCTAGCCTTAGCCTAGGGGAGCCTAAAGCCTAGGGGGGCCCTAGCCTGAAGGCTAGGGGAGCCCTAGCCTTAGCCTAGGGGAGCCCTAGCCTTAGCCTAGGGGAGCCTAAAGCCTAGGGGGGCCCTAGCCTGAAGGCTAGGGGAGCCCTAGCCTTAGCCTAGGGGAGCCCTAGCCTTAGCCTAGGGGAGCCTAAAGCCTAGGGGGGCCCTAGCCTGAAGGCTAGGGGAGCCCTAGCCTTAGCCTAGGGGAGCCCTAGCCTTAGCCTAGGGGAGCCTAAAGCCTAGGGGGGCCCTAGCCTGAAGGCTAGGGGAGCCCTAGCCTTAGCCTAGGGGAGCCCTAGCCTTAGCCTAGGGGAGCCTAAAGCCTAGGGGGGCCCTAGCCTGAAGGCTAGGGGAGCCCTAGCCTTAGCCTAGGGGAGCCCTAGCCTTAGCCTAGGGGAGCCTAAAGCCTAGGGGGGCCCTAGCCTGAAGGCTAGGGGAGCCCTAGCCTTAGCCTAGGGGAGCTCTAGCCTTAGCCTAGGGGAGCCTAAAGCCTAGGGGGGCCCTAGCCTGAAGGCTAGGGGTGCCCTAGCCTTAGCCTAGGGGAGCCCTAGCCTTAGCCTAGGGGAGCCTAAAGCCTAGGGGGGCCCTAGCCTGAAGGCTAGGGGAGCCCTAGCCTTAGCCTAGGGGAGCCCTAGCCTTAGCCTAGGGGAGCCTAAAGCCTAGGGGGGCCCTAGCCTGAAGGCTAGGGGAGCCCTAGCCTTAGCCTAGGGGAGCCCTAGCCTTAGCCTAGGGGAGCCTAAAGCCTAGGGGGGCCCTAGCCTGAAGGCTAGGGGAGCCCTAGCCTTAGCCTAGGGGAGCCCTAGCCTTAGCCTAGGGGAGCCTAAAGCCTAGGGGGGCCCTAGCCTGAAGGCTAGGGGAGCCCTAGCCTTAGCCTAGGGGAGCCCTAGCCTTACCTTGGGGAGCCTAAAGCCTAGGCGGGCCCTAGCCTGAAGGCTAGGGGAGCCCTAGCCTTAGCCTAGGGGAGCCCTAGCCTTAGCCTAGGGGAGCCTAAAGCCTAGCGGTGCCCTAGCCTGAAGGCTAGGGGAGCCCTAGCCTTAGCCTAGGGGAGCCTAAAGCCTAGGGGTGCCCTAGCCTGAAGGCTAGGGGAGCCCTAGCCTTAGCCTAGGGGAGCCTAAAGCCTAGGGGTGCCCTAGCCTGAAGGCTAGGGGAGCCCTAGCCTTAGCCTAGGGGAGCCTAAAGCCTAGGGGTGCCCTAGCCTGAAGGCTAGGGGAGCCCTAGCCTTAGCCTAGGGGAGCCTAAAGCCTAGGGGTGCCCTAGCCTGAAGGCTAGGGGAGCCCTAGCCTTAGCCTAGGGGAGCCAAAAGCCTAGGGGTGCCCTAGCCTGAAGGCTAGGGGAGCCCTAGCCTTAGCCTAGGGGAGACTAAAGCCTAGGGGTGCCCTAGCCTGAAGGCTAGGGGAGCCCTAGACTTAGCCTAGGGGAGCCTAAAGCCTAGGGGTGCCCTAGCCTGAAGGCTAGGGGAGCCCTAGCCTTAGCCTAGGGGAGCCTAAAGCCTAGGGGTGCCCTAGCCTGAAGGCTAGGGGAGCCCTAGCCTTAGCCTAGGGGAGCCTAAAGCCTAGGGGTGCCCTAGCCTGAAGGCTAGGGGAGCCCTAGCCTTAGCCTAGGGGAGCCTAAAGCCTAGGGGTGCCCTAGCCTGAAGGCTAGGGGAGCCCTAGCCTTAGCCTAGGGGAGCCTAAAGCCCAGGGGTGCCCTAGCCTGAAGGCTAGGGGAGACCTAGCCTTAGCCTAGGGGAGCCCTAGCCTAAAGCCTAGGGGTGCCCTAGCCTGAAGGCTAGGGGAGCCCTAGCCTTAGCCTAGGGGAGCCTAAAGCCCAGGGGTGCCCTAGCCTGAAGGCTAGGGGAGCCCTAGCCTTAGCCTAGGGGAGCCTAAAGCCCAGGGGTGCCCTAGCCTGAAGTCTAGGGGAGCCCTAGCCTTAGCCTAGGGGAGCCTAAAGCCCAGGGGTGCCCTAGCCTGAAGGCTAGGGGAGCCCTAGCCTTAGCCTAGGGGAGCCTAAAGCCCAGGGGTGCCCTAGCCTGAAGGCTAGGGGAGCCCTAGCCTTAGCCTAGGGGAGCCTAAAGCCCAGGGGTGCCCTAGCCTGAAGGCTAGGGGAGCGCTAGCCTTAGCCTAGGGGAGCCTAAAGCCCAGGGGTGCCCTAGCCTGAAGGCTAGGGTAGCCCTAGCCTTAGCCTAGGGGAGCCTAAAGGCCGGGGGTGCCCTAGCCTGAAGGCTAGGGGAGCCCTAGCCTTAGCCTAGGGGAGCCTAAAGCCCAGGGGTGCCCTAGCCTGAAGGCTAGGGGAGCCCTAGCCTTAGCCTAGGGGAGCCTAAAGCCCAGGGGTGCCCTAGCCTGAAGGCTAGGGGAGCCCTAGCCTTAGCCTAGGGGAGCCTAAAGCCCAGGGGTGCCCTAGCCTGAAGGCTAGGGGAGCCCTAGCCTTAGCCTAGGGGAGCCTAAAGCCCAGGGATGCCCTAGCCTGAAGGCTAGGGGAGCCCTAGCCTTAGCCTAGGGGAGCCTAAAGCCCAGGGGTGCCCTAGCCTGAAGGCTAGGGGAGCCCTAGCCTTAGCCTAGGGGAGCCTAAAGCCCAGGGGTGCCCTAGCCTGAAGGCTAGGGGAGCCCTAGCCTTAGCCTAGGGGAGCCTAAAGCCCAGGGGTGCCCTAGCCTGAAGGCTAGGGGAGCCCTAGCCTTAGCCTAGGGGAGCCTAAAGCCCAGGGGTGCCCTAGCCTGAAGGCTAGGGGAGCCCTAGCCTTAGCCTAGGGGAGCCTAAAGCCCAGGGGTGCCCTAGCCTGAAGGCTAGGGGAGCCCTAGCCTTAGCCTAGGGGAGCCTAAAGCCCAGGGGTGCCCTAGCCTGAAGGCTAGGGGAGCCCTAGCCTTAGCCTAGGGGTGCCTAAAGCCTAGGGGTGCCCTAGCCTGAAGGCTAGGGGAGCCCTAGCCTTAGCCTAGGGGAGCCTAAAGCCTAGGGGTGCCCTAGCCTGAAGGCTAGGGGAGCCCTAGCCTGAGCCTAGGGGAGCCTAAAGCCTAGGGGTGCCCTAGCCTGAAGGCTAGGGGAGCCCTAGCCTTAGCCTAGGGGAGCCTAAAGCCTAGGGGTGCCCTAGCCTGAAGGCTAGGGGAGCCCTAGCCTTAGCCTAGGGGAGCCTAAAGCCTAGGGGTGCCCTAGCCTGAAGGCTAGGGGAGCCCTAGCCTTAGCCTAGGGGAGCCTAAAGCCTAGGGGTGCCCTAGCCTGAAGGCTAGGGGAGCCCTAGCCTTAGCCTAGGGGAGCCTAAAGCCCAGGGGTGCCCTAGCCTGAAGACTAGGGGAGCCCTAGCCTTAGCCTAGGGGAGCCCTAGCCTAAAGCCTAGGGGTGCCCTAGCCTGAAGGCTAGGGGAGCCCTAGCCTTAGCCTAGGGGAGCCTAAAGCCCAGGGGTGCCCTAGCCTGAAGGCTAGGGGAGCCCTAGCCTTAGCCTAGGGGAGCCTAAAGCCCAGGGGTGCCCTAGCCTGAAGGCTAGGGGAGCCCTAGCCTTAGCCTAGGGGAGCCTAAAGCCCAGGGGTGCCCTAGCCTGAAGGCTAGGGGAGCCCTAGCCTTAGCCTAGGGGAGCCTAAAGCCCAGGGGTGCCCTAGCCTGAAGGCTAGGGGAGCCCTAGCCTTAGCCTAGGGGAGCCTAAAGCCCAGGGGTGCCCTAGCCTGAAGGCTAGGGGAGCCCTAGCCTTAGCCTAGGGGAGCCTAAAGCCCAGGGGTGCCCTAGCCTGAAGGCTAGGGGAGCCCTAGCCTTAGCCTAGGGGAGCCTAAAGCCCAGGGGTGCCCTAGCCTGAAGGCTAGGGGAGCCCTAGCCTTAGCCTAGGGGAGCCTAAAGCCCAGGGGTGCCCTAGCCTGAAGGCTAGGGGAGCCCTAGCCTTAGCCTAGGGGAGCCTAAAGCCCAGGGGTGCCCTAGCCTGAAGGCTAGGGGAGCCCTAGCCTTAGCCTAGGGGAGCCTAAAGCCCAGGGGTGCCCTAGCCTGAAGGCTAGGGGAGCCCTAGCCTTAGCCTAGGGGAGCCTAAAGCCCAGGGGTGCCCTAGCCTGAAGGCTAGGGGAGCCCTAGCCTTAGCCTAGGGGAGCCTAAAGCCCAGGGGTGCCCTAGCCTGAAGGCTAGGGGAGCCCTAGCCTTAGCCTAGGGGAGCCTAAAGCCCAGGGGTGCCCTAGCCTGAAGGCTAGGGGAGCCCTAGCCTTAGCCTAGGGGAGCCTAAAGCCCAGGGGTGCCCTAGCCTGAAGGCTAGGGGAGCCCTAGCCTTAGCCTAGGGGAGCCTAAAGCCCAGGGGTGCCCTAGCCTGAAGGCTAGGGGAGCCCTAGCCTTAGCCTAGGGGAGCCTAAAGCCCAGGGGTGCCCTAGCCTGAAGGCTAGGGGAGCCCTAGCCTTAGCCTAGGGGAGCCTAAAGCCCAGGGGTGCCCTAGCCTGAAGGCTGGGGGAGCCCTAGCCTTAGCCTAGGGGAGCCTAAAGCCCAGGGGTGCCCTAGCCTGAAGGCTGGGGGAGCCCTAGCCTTAGCCTAGGGGAGCCTAAAGCCCAGGGGTGCCCTAGCCTGAAGGCTGGGGGAGCCCTAGCCTTAGCCTAGGGGAGCCTAAAGCCTAGGGGTGCCCTAGCCTGAAGGCTGGGGGAGCCCTAGCCTTAGCCTAGGGGAGCCTAAAGCCTAGGGGTGCCCTAGCCTGAAGGCTGGGGGAGCCCTAGCCTTAGCCTAGGGGAGCCTAAAGCCTAGGGGTGCCCTAGCCTGAAGGCTAGGGGAGCCCTAGCCTTAGCCTAGGGGAGCCTAAAGCCTAGGGGTGCCCTAGCCTGAAGGCTAGGGGAGCCCTAGCCTTAGCCTAGGGGAGCCTAAAGCCTAGGGGTGCCCTAGCCTGAAGGCTAGGGGAGCCCTAGCCTTAGCCTAGGGGAGCCCTAGCCTAAAGCCTAGGGGTGCCCTAGCCTGAAGGCTAGGGGAGCCCTAGCCTTAGCCTAGGGGAGCCTAAAGCCTAGGGGTGCCCTAGCCTGAAGGCTAGGGGAGCCCTAGCCTTAGCCTAGGGGAGCCCTAGCCTAAAGCCTAGGGGTGCCCTAGCCTGAAGGCTAGGGGAGCCCTAGCCTTAGCCTAGGGGAGCCTAAAGCCTAGGGGTGCCCTAGCCTGAAGGCTAGGGGAGCCCTAGCCTTAGCCTAGGGGAGCCCTAGCCTAAAGCCTAGGGGTGCCCTAGCCTGAAGGCTAGGGGAGCCCTAGCCTTAGCCTAGGGGAGCCTAAAGCCTAGGGGTGCCCTAGCCTGAAGGCTAGGGGAGCCCTAGCCTTAGCCTTGGGGAGCCCTAGCCTAAAGCCTAGGGGTGCCCTAGCCTGAAGGCTAGGGGAGCCCTAGCCTTAGCCTAGGGGAGCCCTAGCCTAAAGCCTAGGGGTGCCCTAGCCTGAAGGCTAGGGGAGCCCTAGCCTTAGCCTAGGGGAGCCCTAGCCTAAAGCCTAGGGGTGCCCTATCCTGAAGGCTAGGGGAGCCCTAGCCTTAGCCTAGGGGAGCCCTAGCCTAAAGCCTAGGGGTGCCCTAGCCTGAAGGCTAGGGGAGCCCTAGCCTTAGCCTAGGGGAGCCTAAAGCCTAGGGGTGCCCTAGCCTGAAGGCTAGGGGAGCCCTAGCCTTAGCCTAGGGGAGCCTAAAGCCTAGGGGTGCCCTAGCCTGAAGGCTAGGGGAGCCCTAGCCTTAGCCTAGGGGAGCCTAAAGCCTAGGGGTGCCCTAGCCTGAAGGCTACGGGAGCCCTAGCCTTAGCCTAGGGGAGCCTAAAGCCTAGGGGTGCCCTAGCCTGAAGGCTAGGGGAGCCCTAGCCTTAGCCTAGGGGAGCCTAAAGCCTAGGGGTGCCCTAGCCTGAAGGCTAGGGGAGCCCTAGCCTTAGCCTAGGGGAGCCTAAAGCCTAGGGGTGCCCTAGCCTGAAGGCTAGGGGAGCCCTAGCCTTAGCCTAGGGGAGCCTAAAGCCTAGGGGTGCCCTAGCCTGAAGGCTAGGGGAGCCCTAGCCTTAGCCTAGGGGAGCCCTAGCCTAAAGCCTAGGGGTGCCCTAGCCTGAAGGCTAGGGGAGCCCTAGCCTTAGCCTAGGGGAGCCCTAGCCTAAAGCCTAGGGGTCCCCTAGCCTGAAGGCTAGGGGAGCCCTAGCCTTAGCCTAGGGGAGCCCTAGCCTAAAGCCTAGGGGTGCCCTAGCCTGAAGGCTAGGGGAGCCCTAGCCTTAGCCTAGGGGAGCCTAAAGCCTAGGGGTGCCCTAGCCTGAAGGCTAGGGGAGCCCTAGCCTTAGCCTAGGGGAGCCAAAAGCCTAGGGGTGCCCTAGCCTGAAGGCTAGGGGAGCCCTAGCCTTAGCCTAGGGGAGCCTAAAGCCTAGGGGTGCCCTAGCCTGAAGGCTAGGGGAGCCCTAGCCTTAGCCTAGGGGAGCCTAAAGCCTAGGGGTGCCCTAGCCTGAAGGCTAGGGGAGCCCTAGCCTTAGCCTAGGGGAGCCTAAAGCCTAGGGGTGCCCTAGCCTGAAGGCTAGGGGAGCCCTAGCCTTAGCCTAGGGGAGCCTAAAGCCTAGGGGTGCCCTAGCCTGAAGGCTACGGGAGCCCTAGCCTTAGCCTAGGGGAGCCTAAAGCCTAGGGGTGCCCTAGCCTGAAGGCTAGGGGAGCCCTAGCCTTAGCCTAGGGGAGCCTAAAGCCTAGGGGTGCCCTAGCCTGAAGGCTAGGGGAGCCCTAGCCTTAGCCTAGGGGAGCCTAAAGCCTAGGGGTGCCCTAGCCTGAAGGCTAGGGGAGCCCTAGCCTTAGCCTAGGGGAGCCTAAAGCCTAGGGGTGCCCTAGCCTGAAGGCTAGGGGAGCCCTAGCCTTAGCCTAGGGGAGCCCTAGCCTAAAGCCTAGGGGTGCCCTAGCCTGAAGGCTAGGGGAGCCCTAGCCTTAGCCTAGGGGAGCCCTAGCCTAAAGCCTAGGGGTGCCCTAGCCTGAAGGCTAGGGGAGCCCTAGCCTTAGCCTAGGGGAGCCCTAGCCTAAAGCCTAGGGGTGCCCTAGCCTGAAGGCTAGGGGAGCCCTAGCCTTAGCCTAGGGGAGCCTAAAGCCTAGGGGTGCCCTAGCCTGAAGGCTAGGGGAGCCCTAGCCTTAGCCTAGGGGAGCCAAAAGCCTAGGGGTGCCCTAGCCTGAAGGCTAGGGGAGCCCTAGCCTTAGCCTAGGGGAGCCTAAAGCCTAGGGGTGCCCTAGCCTGAAGGCTAGGGGAGCCCTAGCCTTAGCCTAGGGGAGCCTAAAGCCTAGGGGTGCCCTAGCCTGAAGGCTAGGGGAGCCCTAGCCTTAGCCTAGGGGAGCCTAAAGCCTAGGGGTGCCCTAGCCTGAAGGCTAGGGGAGCCCTAGCCTTAGCCTAGGGGAGCCTAAAGCCTAGGGGTGCCCTAGCCTGAAGGCTAGGGGAGCCCTAGCCTTAGCCTAGGGGAGCCTAAAGCCTAGGGGTGCCCTAGCCTGAAGGCTAGGGGAGCCCTAGCCTTAGCCTAGGGGAGCCTAAAGCCTAGCGGTGCCCTAGCCTGAAGGCTAGGGGAGCCCTAGCCTTAGCCTAGGGGAGCCTAAAGCCCAGGGGTGCCCTAGCCTGAAGGCTAGGGGAGCCCTAGCCTTAGCCTAGGGGAGCCCTAGCCTAAAGCCTAGGGGTGCCCTAGCCTGAAGGCTAGGGGAGCCCTAGCCTTAGCCTAGGGGAGCCTAAAGCCCAGGGGTGCCCTAGCCTGAAGGCTAGGGGAGCCCTAGCCTTAGCCTAGGGGAGCCTAAAGCCCAGGGGTGCCCTAGCCTGAAGGCTAGGGGAGCCCTAGCCTTAGCCTAGGGGAGCCTAAAGCCCAGGGGTGCCCTAGCCTGAAGGCTAGGGGAGCCCTAGCCTTAGCCTAGGGGAGCCTAAAGCCCAGGGGTGCCCTAGCCTGAAGGCTAGGGGAGCCCTAGCCTTAGCGTAGGGGAGCCTAAAGCCCAGGGGTGCCCTAGCCTGAAGGCTAGGGGAGCCCTAGCCTTAGCCTAGGGGAGCCTAAAGCCCAGGGGTGCCCTAGCCTGAAGGCTAGGGGAGCCCTAGCCTTAGCCTAGGGGAGCCTAAAGCCCAGGGGTGCCCTAGCCTGAAGGCTAGGGGAGCCCTAGCCTTAGCCTAGGGGAGCCTAAAGCCCAGGGGTGCCCTAGCCTGAAGGCTAGGGGAGCCCTAGCCTTAGCCTAGGGGAGCCTAAAGCCCAGGGGTGCCCTAGCCTGAAGGCTAGGGGAGCCCTAGCCTTAGCCTAGGGGAGCCTAAAGCCCAGGGGTGCCCTAGCCTGAAGGCTAGGTGAGCCCTAGCCTTAGCCTAGGGGAGCCTAAAGCCCAGGGGTGCCCTAGCCTGAAGGCTAGGGGAGCCCTAGCCTTAGCCTAGGGGAGCCTAAAGCCCAGGGGTGCCCTAGCCTGAAGGCTAGGGGAGCCCTAGCCTTAGCCTAGGGGAGCCTAAAGCCCAGGGGTGCCCTAGCCTGAAGGCTAGGGGAGCCCTAGCCTTAGCCTAGGGGAGCCTAAAGCCCAGGGGTGCCCTAGCCTGAAGGCTAGGGGAGCCCTAGCCTTAGCCTAGGGGAGCCTAAAGCCCAGGGGTGCCCTAGCCTGAAGGCTAGGGGAGCCCTAGCCTTAGCCTAGGGGAGCCTAAAGCCCAGGGGTGCCCTAGCCTGAAGGCTAGGGGAGCCCTAGCCTTAGCCTAGGGGAGCCTAAAGCCCAGGGGTGCCCTAGCCTGAAGGCTAGGGGAGCCCTAGCCTTAGCCTAGGGGAGCCTAAAGCCCAGGGGTGCCCTAGCCTGAAGGCTAGGGGAGCCCTAGCCTTAGCCTAGGGGAGCCTAAAGCCCAGGGGTGCCCTAGCCTGAAGGCTAGGGGAGCCCTAGCCTTAGCCTAGGGGAGCCTAAAGCCCAGGGGTGCCCTAGCCTGAAGGCTAGGGGAGCCCTAGCCTTAGCCTAGGGGAGCCTAAAGCCCAGGGGTGCCCTAGCCTGAAGGCTGGGGGAGCCCTAGCCTTAGCCTAGGGGAGCCTAAAGCCCAGGGGTGCCCTAGCCTGAAGGCTGGGGGAGCCCTAGCCTTAGCCTAGGGGAGCCTAAAGCCTAGGGGTGCCCTAGCCTGAAGGCTAGGGGAGCCCTAGCCTTAGCCTAGGGGAGCCCTAGCCTAAAGCCTAGGGGTGCCCTAGCCTGAAGGCTAGGGGAGCCCTAGCCTTAGCCTAGGGGAGCCTAAAGCCTAGGGGTGCCCTAGCCTGAAGGCTAGGGGAGCCCTAGCCTTAGCCTAGGGGAGCCAAAAGCCTAGGGGTGCCCTAGCCTGAAGGCTAGGGGAGCCCTAGCCTTAGCCTAGGGGAGCCTAAAGCCTAGGGGTGCCCTAGCCTGAAGGCTAGGGGAGCCCTAGCCTTAGCCTAGGGGAGCCTAAAGCCTAGGGGTGCCCTAGCCTGAAGGCTAGGGGAGCCCTAGCCTTAGCCTAGGGGAGCCTAAAGCCTAGGGGTGCCCTAGCCTGAAGGCTAGGGGAGCCCTAGCCTTAGCCTAGGGGAGCCTAAAGCCTAGGGGTGCCCTAGCCTGAAGGCTAGGGGAGCCCTAGCCTTAGCCTAGGGGAGCCTAAAGCCTAGGGGTGCCCTAGCCTGAAGGCTAGGGGAGCCCTAGCCTTAGCCTAGGGGAGCCTAAAGCCTAGGGGTGCCCTAGCCTGAAGGCTAGGGGAGCCCTAGCCTTAGCCTAGGGGAGCCTAAAGCCCAGGGGTGCCCTAGCCTGAAGGCTAGGGGAGCCCTAGCCTTAGCCTAGGGGAGCCTAGCCTAAAGCCTAGGGGTGCCCTAGCCTGAAGGCTAGGGGAGCCCTAGCCTTAGCCTAGGGGAGCCTAAAGCCCAGGGGTGCCCTAGCCTGAAGGCTAGGGGAGCCCTAGCCTTAGCCTAGGGGAGCCTAAAGCCCAGGGGTGCCCTAGCCTGAAGGCTAGGGGAGCCCTAGCCTTAGCCTAGGGGAGCCTAAAGCCCAGGGGTGCCCTAGCCTGAAGGCTAGGGGAGCCCTAGCCTTAGCCTAGGGGAGCCTAAAGCCCAGGGGTGCCCTAGCCTGAAGGCTAGGGGAGCCCTAGCCTTAGCCTAGGGGAGCCTAAAGCCCAGGGGTGCCCTAGCCTGAAGGCTAGGGGAGCCCTAGCCTTAGCCTAGGGGAGCCTAAAGCCCAGGGGTGCCCTAGCCTGAAGGCTAGGGGAGCCCTAGCCTTAGCCTAGGGGAGCCTAAAGCCCAGGGGTGCCCTAGCCTGAAGGCTAGGGGAGCCCTAGCCTTAGCCTAGGGGAGCCTAAAGCCCAGGGGTGCCCTAGCCTGAAGGCTAGGGGAGCCCTAGCCTTAGCCTAGGGGAGCCTAAAGCCCAGGGGTGCCCTAGCCTGAAGGCTAGGGGAGCCCTAGCCTTAGCCTAGGGGAGCCTAAAGCCCAGGGGTGCCCTAGCCTGAAGGCTAGGGGAGCCCTAGCCTTAGCCTAGGGGAGCCTAAAGCCCAGGGGTGCCCTAGCCTGAAGGCTAGGGGAGCCCTAGCCTTAGCCTAGGGGAGCCTAAAGCCCAGGGGTGCCCTAGCCTGAAGGCTAGGGGAGCCCTAGCCTTAGCCTAGGGGAGCCTAAAGCCCAGGGGTGCCCTAGCCTGAAGGCTAGGGGAGCCCTAGCCTTAGCCTAGGGGAGCCTAAAGCCCAGGGGTGCCCTAGCCTGAAGGCTAGGGGAGCCCTAGCCTTAGCCTAGGGGAGCCTAAAGCCCAGGGGTGCCCTAGCCTGAAGGCTAGGGGAGCCCTATCCTTAGCCTAGGGGAGCCTAAAGCCCAGGGGTGCCCTAGCCTGAAGGCTAGGGGAGCCCTAGCCTTAGCCTAGGGGAGCCTAAAGCCCAGGGGTGCCCTAGCCTGAAGGCTAGGGGAGCCCTAGCCTTAGCCTAGGGGAGCCTAAAGCCCAGGGGTGCCCTAGCCTGAAGGCTAGGGGAGCCCTAGCCTTAGCCTAGGGGAGCCTAAAGCCCAGGGGTGCCCTAGCCTGAAGGCTAGGGGAGCCCTAGCCTTAGCCTAGGGGAGCCTAAAGCCCAGGGGTGCCCTAGCCTGAAGGCTAGGGGAGCCCTAGCCTTAGCCTAGGGGAGCCTAAAGCCCAGGGGTGCCCTAGCCTGAAGGCTAGGGGAGCCCTAGCCTTAGCCTAGGGGAGCCTAAAGCCCAGGGGTGCCCTAGCCTGAAGGCTAGGGGAGCCCTAGCCTTAGCCTAGGGGAGCCTAAAGCCCAGGGGTGCCCTAGCCTGAAGGCTGGGGGAGCCCTAGCCTTAGCCTAGGGGAGCCTAAAGCCCAGGGGTGCCCTAGCCTGAAGGCTGGGGGAGCCCTAGCCTTAGCCTAGGGGAGCCTAAAGCCTAGGGGTGCCCTAGCCTGAAGGCTGGGGGAGCCCTAGGCTTAGCCTAGGGGAGCCTAAAGCCTAGGGGTGCCCTAGCCTGAAGGCTGGGGTGCCCTAGCCTTAGCCTAGGGGAGCCTAAAGCCTAGGGGTGCCCTAGCCTGAAGGCTAGGGGAGCCCTAGCCTTAGCCTAGGGAAGCCTAAAGCCTAGGGGTGCCCTAGCCTGAAGGCTAGGGGAGCCCTAGCCTTAGCCTAGGGGAGCCTAAAGCCCAGGGGTGCCCTAGCCTGAAGGCTGGGGGAGCCCTAGCCTTAGCCTAGGGGAGACTAAAGCCTAGGGGTGCCCTAGCCTGAAGGCTGGGGGAGCCCTAGCCTTAGCCTAGGGGAGCCTAAAGCCTAGGGGTGCCCTAGCCTGAAGGCTGGGGGAGCCCTAGCCTTAGCCTAGGGGAGCCTAAAGCCTAGGGGTGCCCTAGCCTGAAGGCTGGGGGAGCCCAAAGCCTAGGGGTGCCCTAGCCTGAAGGCTAGGGGAGCCCTAGCCTTAGCCTAGGGGAGCCCTAGCCTAAAGCCTAGGGGTGCCCTAGCCTGAAGGCTAGGGGAGCCCTAGCCTTAGCCTAGGGGAGCCTAAAGCCTAGGGGTGCCCTAGCCTGAAGGCTAGGGGAGCCCTAGCCTTAGCCTAGGGGAGCCCTAGCCTAAAGCCTAGGGGTGCCCTAGCCTGAAGGCTAGGGGAGCCCTAGCCTTAGCCTAGGGGAGCCTAAAGCCTAGGGGTGCCCTAGCCTGAAGGCTAGGGGAGCCCTAGCCTTAGCCTTGGGGAGCCCTAGCCTAAAGCCTAGGGGTGCCCTAGCCTGAAGGCTAGGGGAGCCCTAGCCTTAGCCTAGGGGAGCCCTAGCCTAAAGCCTAGGGGTGCCCTAGCCTGAAGGCTAGGGGAGCCCTAGCCTTAGCCTAGGGGAGCCCTAGCCTAAAGCCTAGGGGTGCCCTAGCCTGAAGGCTAGGGGAGCCCTAGCCTTAGCCTAGGGGAGCCCTAGCCTAAAGCCTAGGGGTGCCCTAGCCTGAAGGCTAGGGGAGCCCTAGCCTTAGCCTAGGGGAGCCTAAAGCCTAGGGGTGCCCTAGCCTGAAGGCTAGGGGAGCCCTAGCCTTAGCCTAGGGGAGCCTAAAGCCTAGGGGTGCCCTAGCCTGAAGGCTAGGGGAGCCCTAGCCTTAGCCTAGGGGAGCCTAAAGCCTAGGGGTGCCCTAGCCTGAAGGCTACGGGAGCCCTAGCCTTAGCCTAGGGGAGCCTAAAGCCTAGGGGTGCCCTAGCCTGAAGGCTAGGGGAGCCCTAGCCTTAGCCTAGGGGAGCCTAAAGCCTAGGGGTGCCCTAGCCTGAAGGCTAGGGGAGCCCTAGCCTTAGCCTAGGGGAGCCTAAAGCCTAGGGGTGCCCTAGCCTGAAGGCTAGGGGAGCCCTAGCCTTAGCCTAGGGGAGCCCTAGCCTAAAGCCTAGGGGTGCCCTAGCCTGAAGGCTAGGGGAGCCCTAGCCTTAGCCTAGGGGAGCCCTAGCCTAAAGCCTAGGGGTGCCCTAGCCTGAAGGCTAGGGGAGCCCTAGCCTTAGCCTAGGGGAGCCCTAGCCTAAAGCCTAGGGGTGCCCTAGCCTGAAGGCTAGGGGAGCCCTAGCCTTAGCCTAGGGGAGCCCTAGCCTAAAGCCTAGGGGTGCCCTAGCCTGAAGGCTAGGGGAGCCCTAGCCTTAGCCTAGGGGAGCCTAAAGCCTAGGGGTGCCCTAGCCTGAAGGCTAGGGGAGCCCTAGCCTTAGCCTAGGGGAGCCAAAAGCCTAGGGGTGCCCTAGCCTGAAGGCTAGGGGAGCCCTAGCCTTAACCTAGGGGAGCCTAAAGCCTAGGGGTGCCCTAGCCTGAAGGCTAGGGGAGCCCTAGCCTTAGCCTAGGGGAGCCTAAAGCCTAGGGGTGCCCTAGCCTGAAGGCTAGGGGAGCCCTAGCCTTAGCCTAGGGGAGCCTAAAGCCTAGGGGTGCCCTAGCCTGAAGGCTAGGGGAGCCCTAGCCTTAGCCTAGGGGAGCCTAAAGCCTAGGGGTGCCCTAGCCTGAAGGCTAGGGGAGCCCTAGCCTTAGCCTAGGGGAGCCTAAAGCCCAGGGGTGCCCTAGCCTGAAGGCTAGGGGAGCCCTAGCCTTAGCCTAGGGGAGCCCTAGCCTAAAGCCTAGGGGTGCCCTAGCCTGAAGGCTAGGGGAGCCCTAGCCTTAGCCTAGGGGAGCCTAAAGCCCAGGGGTGCCCTAGCCTGAAGGCTAGGGGAGCCCTAGCCTTAGCCTAGGGGAGCCTAAAGCCCAGGGGTGCCCTAGTCTGAAGGCTAGGGGAGCCCTAGCCTTAGCCTAGGGGAGCCTAAAGCCCAGGGGTGCCCTAGCCTGAAGGCTAGGGGAGCCCTAGCCTTAGCCTAGGGGAGCCTAAAGCCCAGGGGTGCCCTAGCCTGAAGGCTAGGGGAGCCGTAGCCTTAGCCTAGGGGAGCCTAAAGCCCAGGGGTGCCCTAGCCTGAAGGCTAGGGGAGCCCTAGCCTTAGCCTAGGGGAGCCTAAAGCCCAGGGGTGCCCTAGCCTGAAGGCTAGGGGAGCCCTAGCCTTAGCCTAGGGGAGCCTAAAGCCCAGGGGTGCCCTAGCCTGAAGGCTAGGGGAGCCCTAGCCTTAGCCTAGGGGAGCCTAAAGCCCAGGGGTGCCCTAGCCTGAAGGCTAGGGGAGCCCTAGCCTTAGCCTAGGGGAGCCTAAAGCCCAGGGGTGCCCTAGCCTGAAGGCTAGGGGAGCCCTAGCCTTAGCCTAGGGGAGCCTAAAGCCCAGGGGTGCCCTAGCCTGAAGGCTAGGGGAGCCCTAGCCTTAGCCTAGGGGAGCCTAAAGCCCAGGGTGCCCTAGCCTGAAGGCTAGGGGAGCCCTAGCCTTAGCCTAGGGGAGCCTAAAGCCCAGGGGTGCCCTAGCCTGAAGGCTAGGGGAGCCCTAGCCTTAGCCTAGGGGAGCCTAAAGCCCAGGGGTGCCCTAGCCTGAAGGCTAGGGGAGCCCTAGCCTTAGCCTAGGGGAGCCTAAAGCCCAGGGGTGCCCTAGCCTGAAGGCTAGGGGAGCCCTAGCCTTAGCCTAGGGGAGCCTAAAGCCCAGGGGTGCCCTAGCCTGAAGGCTAGGGGAGCCCTAGCCTTAGCCTAGGGGAGCCTAAAGCCTAGGGGTGCCCTAGCCTGAAGGCTGGGGGAGCCCTAGCCTTAGCCTAGGGGAGCCTAAAGCCTAGGGGTGCCCTAGCCTGAAGGCTGGGGGAGCCCTAGCCTTAGCCTAGGGGAGCCTAAAGCCTAGGGGTGCCCTAGCCTGAAGGCTGGGGGAGCCCTAGCCTTAGCCTAGGGGAGCCTAAAGCCTAGGGGTGCCCTAGCCTGAAGGCTGGGGGAGCCCTAGCCTTAGCCTAGGGGAGCCTAAAGCCTAGGGGTGCCCTAGCCTGAAGGCTGGGGGGCCCTAGCCTTAGCCTAGGGGAGCCTAAAGCCTAGGGGTGCCCTAGCCTGAAGGCTAGGGGAGCCCTAGCCTTAGCCTAGGGAAGCCTAAAGCCTAGGGGTGCCCTAGCCTGAAGGCTAGGGGAGCCCTAGCCTTAGCCTAGGGGAGCCTAAAGCCTAGGGGTGCCCTAGCCTGAAGGCTAGGGGAGCCCTAGCCTTAGCCTAGGGGAGCCTAAAGCCTAGGGGTGCCCTAGCCCGAAGGCTAGGGGAGCCCTAGCCTTAGCCTAGGGGAGCCTAAAGCCTAGGGGTGCCCTAGCCCGAAGGCTAGGGGAGCCCTAGCCTTAGCCTAGGGGAGCCTAAAGCCTAGGGGTGCCCTAGCCCGAAGGCTAGGGGAGCCCTAGCCTTAGCCTAGGGGAGCCTAAAGCCTAGGGGTGCCCTAGCCCGAAGGCTAGGGGAGCCCTAGCCTTAGCCTAGGGGAGCCTAAAGCCTAGGGGTGCCCTAGCCCGAAGGCTAGGGGAGCCCTAGCCTTAGCCTAGGGGAGCCTAAAGCCTAGGGGTGCCCTAGCCCGAAGGCTAGGGGAGCCCTAGCCTTAGCCTAGGGGAGCCTAAAGCCTAGGGGTGCCCTAGCCCGAAGGCTAGGGGAGCCCTAGCCTTAGCCTAGGGGAGCCTAAAGCCTAGGGGTGCCCTAGCCCGAAGGCTAGGGGAGCCCTAGCCTTAGCCTAGGGGAGCCTAAAGCCTAGGGGTGCCCTAGCCCGAAGGCTAGGGGAGCCCTAGCCTTAGCCTAGGGGAGCCCTAGCCTAAAGCCTAGGGGTGCCCTAGCCTGAAGGCTAGGGGAGCCCTAGCCTTAGCCTAGGGGAGCCCTAGCCTAAAGCCTAGGGGTGCCCTAGCCTGAAGGCTAGGGGAGCCCTAGCCTTAGCCTAGGGGAGCCCTAGCCTAAAGCCTAGGGGTGCCCTAGCCTGAAGGCTAGGGGAGCCCTAGCCTTAGCCTAGGGGAGCCCTAGCCTAAAGCCTAGGGGTGCCCTAGCCTGAAGGCTAGGGGAGCCCTAGCCTTAGCCTAGGCCAGCCCTAGCCTAAAGCCTAGGGGTGCCCTAGCCTGAAGGCTAGGGGAGCCCTAGCCTTAGCCTAGGGGAGCCCTAGCCTAAAGCCTAGGGGTGCCCTAGCCTGAAGGCTAGGGGAGCCCTAGCCTAAAGCCTAGGGGTGCCCTAGCCTGAAGGCTAGGGGAGCCCTAGCCTTAGCCTAGGGGAGCCCTAGCCTTAGCCTAGGGGAGCCTAAAGCCTAGGGGTGCCCTAGCCTGAAGGCTAGGGGATCCCTAGCCTTAGCCTAGGGGAGCCCTAGCCTTAGCCTAGGGGAGCCTAAAGCCTAGGGGTGCCCTAGCCTGAAGGCTAGGGGAGCCCTAACCTTAGCCTAGGGGAGCCCTAGCCTTAGCCTAGGGGAGCCTAAAGCCTAGGGGTGCCCTAGCCTGAATGCTAGGGGAGCCCTAGCCTTAGCCTAGGGGAGCCCTAGCCTTAGCCTAGGGGAGCCTAAAGCCTAGGGGTGCCCTAGCCTGAAGGCTAGGGGAGCCCTAGCCTTAGCCTAGGGGAGCCCTAGCCTTAGCCTAGGGGAGCCTAAAGCCTAGGAGTGCCCTAGCCTGAAGGCTAGGGGAGCCCTAGCCTTAGCCTAGGGGAGCCCTAGCCTTAGCCTAGGGGAGCCTAAAGCCTAGGGGTGCCCTAGCCTGAAGGCTAGGGGAGCCCTAGCCTTAGCCTAGGGGAGCCCTAGCCTTAGCCTAGGGGAGCCTAAAGCCTAGGGGTGCCCTAGCCTGAAGGCTAGGGGAGCCCTAGCCTTAGCCTAGGGGAGCCCTAGCCTTAGCCTAGGGGAGCCTAAAGCCTAGGGGTGCCCTAGCCTGAAGGCTAGGGGAGCCCTAGCCTTAGACTAGGGGAGCCTAAAGCCTAGGGGTGCCCTAGCCTGAAGGCTAGGGGAGCCCTAGCCTTAGCCTAGGGGAGCCCTAGCCTTAGTCTACGGGAGCCTAAAGCCTAGGGGTGCCCTAGCCTGAAGGCTAGGGGAGCCCTAGCCTTAGCCTAGGGGAGCCCTAGCCTTAGCCTAGGGGAGCCTAAAGCCTAGGGGTGCCCTAGCCTGAAGGCTAGGGGAGCCCTAGCCTTAGCCTAGGGGAGCCCTAGCCTTAGCCTAGGGGAGCCCTAGCCTTAGCCTAGGGGAGCCTAAAGCCTAGGGGTGCCCTAGCCTGAAGGCTAGGGGAGCCCTAGCCTTAGCCTAGGGGATCCCTAGCCTTAGCCTAGGGGAGCCTAAAGCCTAGGGGTGCCCTAGCCTGAAGGCTAGGGGAGCCCTAGCCTTAGCCTAGGGGAGCCTAAAGCCTAGGGGTACCCTAGCCTGAAGGCTAGGGGAGCCCTAGCCTTAGCCTAGGGGAGCCTAAAGCCTAGGGGTGCCCTAGCCTGAAGGCTAGGGGAGCCCTAGCCTTAGCCTAGGGGAGCCTAAAGCCTAGGGGGGCCCTAGCCTGAAGGCTAGGGGAGTCCTAGCCTTAGCCTAGGGGAGCCTAAAGCCTAGGGGGGCCCTAGCCTGAAGGCTAGGGGAGCCCTAGCCTTAGCCTAGGGGAGCCTAAAGCCTAGGGGGGCCCTAGCCTGAAGGCTAGGGGAGCCCTAGCCTTAGCCTAGGGGAGCCTAAAGCCTAGGGGGGCCCTAGCCTGAAGGCTAGGGGAGCCCTAGCCTTAGCCTAGGGGAGCCTAAAGCCTAGGGGGGCCCTAGCCTGAAGGCTAGGGGAGCCCTGGCCTTAGCCTAGGGGAACCTAAAGCCTAGGGGGGCCCTAGACTGAAGGCTAGGGGAGCCCTGGCCTTAGCCTAGGGGAGCCTAAAGCCTAGGGGGGCCCTAGCCTGAAGGCTAGGGGAGCCCTGGCCTTAGCCTAGGGGAGCCTAAAGCCTAGGGGGGCCCTAGCCTGAAGGCTAGGGGAGCCCTGGCCTTAGCCTAGGGGAGCCCTAGCCTTAGCCTGGGGGAGCCTAAAGCCTAGGGGGGCCCTAGCCTGAAGGCTAGGGGAGCCCTGGCCTTAGCCTAGGGGAGCCCTAGCCTTAGCCTGGGGGAGCCTAAAGCCTAGGGGGGCCCTAGCCTGAAGGCTAGGGGAGCCCTGGCCTTAGCCTAGGGGAGCCCTAGCCTTAGCCTGGGGGAGCCTAAAGCCTAGGGGGGCCCTAGCCTGAAGGCTAGTGGAGCCCTGGCCTTAGCCTAGGGGAGCCCTATCCTTAGCCTGGGGGAGCCTAAAGCCTAGGGGGGCCCTAGCCTGAAGGCTAGGGGAGCCCTGGCCTTAACCTAGGGGAGCCCTATCCTTAGCCTGGGGGAGCCTAAAGCCTAGGGGGGCCCTAGCCTGAAGGCTAGGGGAGCCCTGGCCTTAGCCTAGGGGAGCCCTAGCCTTAGCCTGGGGGAGCCTAAAGCCTAGGGGCGCCCTAGCCTGAAGGCTAGGGGAGCCCTGGCCTTAGCCTAGGGGAGCCCTAGCCTTAGCCTGGGGGAGCCTAAAGCCTAGGGGGGCCCTAGCCTGAAGGCTAGGGGAGCCCTGGCCTTAGCCTAGGGGAGCCCTAGCCTTAGCCTGGGGGAGCCTAAAGCCTAAGGGCCCTAGCCTGAAGGCTAGGGGAGCCCTGGCCTTAGCCTAGGGGAGCCCTAGCCTTAGCCTGGGGGAGCCTAAAGCCTAGGGGGGCCCTAGCCTGAAGGCTAGGGGAGCCCTGGCCTTAGCCTAGGGGAGCCCTAGCCTTAGCCTGGGGGAGCCTAAAGCCTAGGGGGGCCCTAGCCTGAAGGCTAGGGGAGCCCTGGCCTTAGCCTAGGGGAGCCCTAGCCTTAGCCTGGGGGAGCCTAAAGCCTAGGGGGGCCCTAGCCTGAAGGCTAGGGGAGCCCTGGCCTTAGCCTAGGGGAGCCCTAGCCTTAGCCTGGGGGAGCGTAAAGCCTAGGGGGGCCCTAGCCTGAAGGCTAGGGGAGCCCTGGCCTTAGGCTAGGGGAGCCCTAGCCTTAGCCTGGGGGAGCCTAAAGCCTAGGGGGGCCCTAGCCTGAAGGCTAGGGGAGCCCTGGCCTTGGCCTAGGGGAGCCCTAGCCTTAGCCTGGGGGAGCCTAAAGCCTAGGGGGGCCCTAGCCTGAAGGCTAAAGCCTAGGGGGGCCCTAGCCTGAAGGCTAGGGGAGCCCTGGCCTTAGCCTAGGGGAGCCCTAGCCTTAGCCTGGGGGAGCCTAAAGCCTAGGGGGGCCCTAGCCTGAAGGCTAGGGGAGCCCTGGCCTTAGCCTAGGGGAGCCCTAGCCTTAGCCTGGGGGAGCCTAAAGCCTAGGGGGGCCCTAGCCTGAAGGCTAGGGGAGCCCTGGCCTTAGCCTAGGGGAGCCCTAGCCTTAGCCTGGGGGAGCCTAAAGCCTAGGGGGGCCCGAGCCTGAAGGCTAGGGGAGCCCAGGCCTTAGCCTAGGGGAGCCCTAGCCTTAGCCTGGGGGAGCCTAAAGCCTAGGGGGGCCCGAGCCTGAAGGCTAGGGGAGCCCTGGCCTTAGCCTAGGGGAGCCCTAGCCTTAGCCTGGGGGAGCCTAAAGCCTAGGGGGGCCCGAGCCTGAAGGCTAGGGGAGCCCTGGCCTTAGCCTAGGGGAGCCCTAGCCTTAGCCTGGGGGAGCCTAAAGCCTAGGGGGGCCCGAGCCTGAAGGCTAGGGGAGCCCTGGCCTTAGCCTAGGGGAGCCCTAGCCTTAGCCTGGGGGAGCCTACAGCCTAGGGGGGCCCGAGCCTGAAGGCTAGGGGAGCCCTGGCCTTAGCCTAGGGGAGCCCTAGCCTTAGCCTGGGGGAGCCTAAAGCCTAGGGGGGCCCGAGCCTGAAGGCTAGGGGAGCCCTGGCCTTAGCCTAGGGGAGCCCTAGCCTTAGCCTGGGGGAGCCTAAAGCCTAGGGGGGCCCGAGCCTGAAGGCTAGGGGAGCCCTGGCCTTAGCCTAGGGGAGCCCTAGCCTTAGCCTGGGGGAGCCTAAAGCCTAGGGGGGCCCGAGCCTGAAGGCTAGGGGAGCCCTGGCCTTAGCCTAGGGGAGCCCTAGCCTTAGCCTGGGGGAGCCTAAAGCCTAGGGGGGCCCTAGCCTGAAGGCTAGGGGAGCCCTGGCCTTAGCCTAGGGGAGCCCTAGCCTTAGCCTGGGGGAGCCTAAAGCCTAGGGGTGCCCTAGCCTGAAGGCTAGGGGAGCCCTGGCCTTAGCCTAGGGGAGCCCTAGCCTTAGCCTGGGGGAGCCTAAAGCCTAGGGGGGCCCTAGCCTGAAGGCTAGGGGAGCCCTGGCCTTAGCCTAGGGGAGCCCTAGCCTTAGCCTGGGGGAGCCTAAAGCCTAGGGGGGCCCTAGCCTGAAGGCTAGGGGAGCCCTGGCCTTAGCCTAGGGGAGCCCTAGCCTTAGCCTGGGGGAGCCTAAAGCCTAGGGGGGCCCTAGCCTGAAGGCTAGGGGAGCCCTGGCCTTAGCCTAGGGGAGCCCTAGCCTTAGCCTGGGGGAGCCTAAAGCCTAGGGGGGCCCTAGCCTGAAGGCTAGGGGAGCCCTGGCCTTAGCCTAGGGGAGCCCTAGCCTTAGCCTGGGGGAGCCTAAAGCCTAGGGGGGCCCTAGCCTGAAGGCTAGGGGAGCCCTGGCCTTAGCCTAGGGGAGCCCTAGCCTTAGCCTGGGGGAGCCTAAAGCCTAGGGGGGCCCTAGCCTGAAGGCTAGGGGAGCCCTGGCCTTAGCCTAGGGGAGCCCTAGCCTTAGCCTGGGGGAGCCTAAAGCCTAGGGGGGCCCTAGCCTGAAGGCTAGGGGAGCCCTGGCCTTAGCCTAGGGGAGCCCTAGCCTTAGCCTGGGGGAGCCTAAAGCCTAGGGGGGCCCTAGCCTGAAGGCTAGGGGAGCCCTGGCCTTAGCCTAGGGGAGCCCT
The DNA here is from genome assembly GCF_050624435.1 of Tenrec ecaudatus. Classification (NCBI taxonomy): domain Eukaryota; kingdom Metazoa; phylum Chordata; class Mammalia; order Afrosoricida; family Tenrecidae; genus Tenrec; species Tenrec ecaudatus. The sequence goes on from NW_027459248.1 coordinate 28,669, forward strand.
AGCCTTAGCCTGGGGGAGCCTAAAGCCTAGGGGGGCCCTAGCCTGAAGGCTAGGGGAGCCCTGGCCTTAGCCTAGGGGAGCCCTAGCCTTAGCCTGGGGGAGCCTAAAGCCTAGGGGGGCCCTAGCCTGAAGGCTAGGGGAGCCCTGGCCTTAGCCTAGGGGAGCCCTAGCCTTAGCGTGGGGGAGCCTAAAGCCTAGGGGGGCCCTAGCCTGAAGGCTAGGGGAGCCCTGGCCTTAGCCTAGGGGAGCCCTAGCCTTAGCCTGGGGGAGCCTAAAGCCTAGGGGGGCCCTAGCCTGAAGGCTAGGGGAGCCCTAGCCTTAGCCTAGGGGAGCCCTAGCCTTAGCCTGGGGGAGCCTAAAGCCTAGGGGGGCCCTAGCCTGAAGGCTAGGGGAGCCCTAGCCTTAGCCTAGGGGAGCCCTAGCCTTAGCCTGGGGGAGCCTAAAGCCTAGGGGGGCCCTAGCCTGAAGGCTAGGGGAGCCCTAGCCTTAGCCTAGGGGAGCCCTAGCCTTAGCCTGGGGGAGCCTAAAGCCTAGGGGGGCCCTAGCCTGAAGGCTAGGGGAGCCCTAGCCTTAGCCTAGGGGAGCCCTAGCCTTAGCCTGGGGGAGCCTAAAGCCTAGGGGGGCCCTAGCCTGAAGGCTAGGGGAGCCCTAGCCTTAGCCTAGGGGAGCCCTAGCCTTAGCCTGGGGGAGCCTAAAGCCTAGGGGGGCCCTAGCCTGAAGGCTAGGGGAGCCCTAGCCTTAGCCTAGGGGAGCCCTAGCCTTAGCCTAGGGGAGCCTAAAGCCTAGGGGGGCCCTAGCTTGAAGGCTAGGGGAGCCCTAGCCTTAGCCTAGGGGAGCCCTAGCCTTAGCCTAGGGGAGCCTAAAGCCTAGGGGGGCCCTAGCCTGAAGGCTAGGGGAGCCCTAGCCTTAGCCTAGGGGAGCCCTAGCCTTAGCCTAGGGGAGCCTAAAGCCTAGGGGGGCCCTAGCCTGAAGGCTAGGGGAGCCCTAGCCTTAGCCTAGGGGAGCCCTAGCCTTAGCCTAGGGGAGCCTAAAGCCTAGGGGGGCCCTAGCCTGAAGGCTAGGGGAGCCCTAGCCTTAGCCTAGGGGAGCCCTAGCCTTAGCCTAGGGGAGCCCTAGCCTTAGCCTAGGGGAGCCTAAAGCCTAGGGGGGCCCTAGCCTGAAGGCTAGGGGAGCCCTAGCCTTAGCCTAGGGGAGCCCTAGCCTTAGCCTAGGGGAGCCTAAAGCCTAGGGGGGCCCTAGCCTGAAGGCTAGGGGAGCCCTAGCCTTAGCCTAGGGGAGCCCTAGCCTTAGCCTAGGGGAGCCTAAAGCCTAGGGGGGCCCTAGCCTGAAGGCTAGGGGAGCCCTAGCCTTAGCCTAGGGGAGCCCTAGCCTTAGCCTAGGGGAGCCTAAAGCCTAGGGGGGCCCTAGCCTGAAGGCTAGGGGAGCCCTAGCCTTAGCCTAGGGGAGCCCTAGCCTTAGCCTAGGGGAGCCTAAAGCCTAGGGGGGCCCTAGCCTGAAGGCTAGGGGAGCCCTAGCCTTAGCCTAGGGGAGCCCTAGCCTTAGCCTAGGGGAGCCTAAAGCCTAGGGGGGCCCTAGCCTGAAGGCTAGGGGAGCCCTAGCCTTAGCCTAGGGGAGCCCTAGCCTTAGCCTAGGGGAGCCTAAAGCCTAGGGGGGCCCTAGCCTGAAGGCTAGGGGAGCCCTAGCCTTAGCCTAGGGGAGCTCTAGCCTTAGCCTAGGGGAGCCTAAAGCCTAGGGGGGCCCTAGCCTGAAGGCTAGGGGTGCCCTAGCCTTAGCCTAGGGGAGCCCTAGCCTTAGCCTAGGGGAGCCTAAAGCCTAGGGGGGCCCTAGCCTGAAGGCTAGGGGAGCCCTAGCCTTAGCCTAGGGGAGCCCTAGCCTTAGCCTAGGGGAGCCTAAAGCCTAGGGGGGCCCTAGCCTGAAGGCTAGGGGAGCCCTAGCCTTAGCCTAGGGGAGCCCTAGCCTTAGCCTAGGGGAGCCTAAAGCCTAGGGGGGCCCTAGCCTGAAGGCTAGGGGAGCCCTAGCCTTAGCCTAGGGGAGCCCTAGCCTTAGCCTAGGGGAGCCTAAAGCCTAGGGGGGCCCTAGCCTGAAGGCTAGGGGAGCCCTAGCCTTAGCCTAGGGGAGCCCTAGCCTTACCTTGGGGAGCCTAAAGCCTAGGCGGGCCCTAGCCTGAAGGCTAGGGGAGCCCTAGCCTTAGCCTAGGGGAGCCCTAGCCTTAGCCTAGGGGAGCCTAAAGCCTAGGGGGGCCCTAGCCTGAAGGCTAGGGGAGCCCTAGCCTTAGCCTAGGGGAGCCCTAGCCTTAGCGTAGGGGAGCCTAAGGCCTAGGGGGGCCCTAGCCTGAAGGCTAGGGGAGCCCTAGCCTTAGCCTAGGGGAGCCCTAGCCTTAGCCTAGGGGAGCCTAAAGCCTAGGGGGGCCCTAGCCTGAAGGCTAGGGGAGCCCTAGCCTTAGCCTAGGGGAGCCCTAGCCTTAGCCTAGGGGAGCCTAAAGCCTTGGGGGGCCCTAGCCTGAAGGCTAGGGGAGCCCTAGCCTTAGCCTAGGGGAGCCCTAGCCTTAGCCTAGGGGAGCCTAAAGCCTAGGGGGGCCCTAGCCTGAAGGCTAGGGGAGCCCTAGCCTTAGCCTAGGGGAGCCCTAGCCTTAGCCTAGGGGAGCCTAAAGCCTAGGGGGGCCCTAGCCTGAAGGCTAGGGGAGCCCTAGCCTTAGCCTAGGGGAGCCCTAACCTTAGCCTAGGGCAGCCTAAAGCCTAGGGGGGCCCTAGCCTGAAGGCTAGGGGAGCCCTAGCCTTAGCCTAGGGGAGCCCTAGCCTTAGCCTAGAGGAGCCTAAAGCCTAGGGGGGCCCTAGCCTGAAGGCTAGGGGAGCCCTAGCCTTAGCCTAGGGGAGCCCAAGCCTTAGCCTAGGGGAGCCTAAAGCCTAGGGGGGCCCTAGCCTGAAGGCTAGGGGAGCCCTAGCCTTAGCCTAGGGGAGCCCTAGCCTTAGCCTAGGGGAGCCTAAAGCCTAGGGGGGCCCTAGCCTGAAGGCTAGGGGAGCCCTAGCCTTAGCCTAGGGGAGCCCTAGCCTTAGCCTAGGGGAGCCTAAAGCCTAGGGGGGCCCTAGCCTGAAGGCTAGGGGAGCCCTAGCCTTAGCCTAGGGGAGCCCTAGCCTTAGCCTAGGGGAGCCTAAAGACTAGGGGGGGCCTAGCCTGAAGGCTAGGGGAGCCCTAGCCTTAGCCTAGGGGAGTCCTAGCCTTAGCCTAGGGGAGTCTAAAGCCTAGGGGGGCCCTAGCCTGAAGGCTAGGGGAGCCCTAGCCTTAGCCTAGGGGAGCCCTAGCCTTAGCCTAGGGGAGCCTAAAGCCTAGGGGGGCCCTAGCCTGAAGGCTAGGGGAGCCCTAGCCTTAGCCTAGGGGAGCCCTAGCCTTAGCCTAGGGGAGCCTAAAGCCTAGGGGGGCCCTAGCCTGAAGGCTAGGGGAGCCCTAGCCTTAGCCTAGGGGAGCCCTAGCCTTAGCCTAGGGGAGCCTAAAGCCTAGGGGGGCCCTAGCCTGAAGGCTAGGGGAGCCCTAGCCTTAGCCTAGGGGAGCCCTAGCCTTAGCCTAGGGGAGCCTAAAGCCTAGGGGGGCCCTAGCCTGAAGGCTAGGGGAGCCCTAGCCTTAGCCTAGGGGAGCCCTAGCCTTAGCCTAGGGGAGCCTAAAGCCTAGGGGGGCCCTAGCCTGAAGGCTAGGGGAGCCCTAGCCTTAGCCTAGGGGAGCCCTAGCCTTAGCATAGGGGAGCTTAAAGCCTAGGGGGGCCCTAGCCTGAAGGCTAGGGGAGCCCTAGCCTTAGCCTAGTGGAGCCCTAGCCTTAGCCTAGGGGAGCCTAAAGCCTAGGGGGGCCCTAGCCTGAAGGCTAGGGGAGCCCTAGCCTTAGCCTAGGGGAGCCCTAGCCTTAGCCTAGGGGAGCCTAAAGCCTAGGGGGGCCCTAGCCTGAAGGCTAGGGGAGCCCTAGCCTTAGCCTAGGGGAGCCCTAGCCTTAGCCTAGGGGAGCCTAAAGCCTAGGGGGGCCCTAGCCTGAAGGCTAGGGGAGCCCTAGCCTTAGCCTAGGGGAGCCCTAGCCTTAGCCTAAGGGAGCCTAAAGCCTAGGGGGCCCCTAGCCTGAAGGCTAGGGGAGCCCTAGCCTTAGCCTAGGGGAGCCCTAGCCTTAGCCTAGGGGAGCCTAAAGCCTAGGGGGGCCCTAGCCTGAAGGCTAGGGGAGCCCTAGCCTTAGCCTAGGGGAGCCCTAGCCTTAGCCTAGGGGAGCCTAAAGCCTAGGGGGGCCCTAGCCTGAAGGCTAGGGGAGCCCTAGCCTTAGCCTAGGGGAGCCCTAGCCTTAGCCTAGGGGAGCCTAAAGCCTAGGGGGGCCCTAGCCTGAAGGCTAGGGGAGCCCTAGCCTTAGCCTAGGGGAGCCCTAGCCTTAGCCTAGGGGAGCCTAAAGCCTAGGGGGGCCCTAGCCTGAAGGCTAGGGGAGCCCTAGCCTTAGCCTAGGGGAGCCCTAGCCTTAGCCTAGGGGAGCCTAAAGCCTAGGGGGGCCCTAGCCTGAAGGCTAGGGGAGCCCTAGCCTTAGCCTAGGGGAGCCCTAGCCTTAGCCTAGGGGAGCCTAAAGCCTAGGGGGGCCCTAGCCTGAAGGCTAGGGGAGCCCTAGCCTTAGCCTAGGGGAGCCCTAGCTTTAGCCTAGGGGAGCCTAAAGCCTAGGGGGGCCCTAGCCTGAAGGCTAGGGGAGCCCTAGCCTTAGCCTAGGGGAGCCCTAGCCTTAGCCTAGGGGAGCCTAAAGCCTAGGGGGGCCCTAGCCTGAAGGCTAGGGGAGCCCTAGCCTTAGCCTAGGGGAGCCCTAGCCTTAGCCTAGGGGAGCCTAAAGCCTAGGGGGGCCCTAGCCTGAAGCCTAGGGGAGCCCTAGCCTTAGCCTAGGGGAGCCCTAGCCTTAACCTAGGGGAGCCTAAAGCCTAGGGGGGCCCTAGCCTGAAGGCTAGGGGAGCCCTAGCCTTAGCCTAGGGGAGCCTAAAGCCTAGGGGGGGCCTAGCCTGAAGGCTAGGGGAGCCCTAGCCTTAGCCTAGGGGAGCCCTAGCCTTAGCCTAGGGGAGCCTAAAGCCTAGGGGGGCCCTAGCCTGAAGGCTAGGGGAGCCCTAGCCTTAGCCTAGGGGAGCCCTAGCCTTAGCCTAGGGGAGCCTGAAGCCTAGGGGGGCCCTAGCCTGAAGGCTAGGGGAGCCCTAGCCTTAGCCTAGGGGAGCCCTAGCCTTAGCCTAGGGGAGCCTAAAGCCTAGGGGGGCCCTAGCCTGAAGGCTAGGGGAGCCCTAGCCTTAGCCTAGGGGAGCCCTAGCCTTAGCCTAGGGGAGCCTAAAGCCTAGGGGGGCACTAGCCTGAAGGCTAGGGGAGCCCTAGACTTAGCCTAGGGGAGCCCTAGCCTTAGCCTAGGGGAGCCTAAAGCCTAGGGGGGCCCTAGCCTGAAGGCTAGGGGAGCCCTAGCCTTAGCCTAGGGGAGCCCTAGCCTTAGCCTAGGGGAGCCTAAAGCCTATTGGGGCCCTAGCCTGAAGGCTAGGGGAGCCCTAGCCTTAGCCTAGGGGAGCCCTAGCCTTAGCCTAGGGGAGCCTAAAGCCTAGGGGGGCCCTAGCCTGAAGGCTAGGGGAGCCCTAGCCTTAGCCTAGGGGAGCCCTAGCCTTAGCCTAGGGGAGCCTAAAGCCTAGGGGGGCCCTAGCCTGAAGGCTAGGGGAGCCCTAGCCTTAGCCTAGGGGAGCCCTAGCCTAAAGCCAAGGGGTGCCCTAGCCTGAAGTCTAGGGGAGCCCTAGCCTTAGCCTAGGGGAGCCCTAGCCTAAAGCCTAGGGGTGCCCTAGCCTGAAGGCTAGGGGAGCCCTAGCCTTAGCCTAGGGGAGCCTAAAGCCTAGGGGTGCCCTAGCCTGAAGGCTAGGGGAGCCCTAGCCTTAGCCTAGGGGAGCCCTAGCCTAAAGCCTAGGGGTGCCCTAGCCTGAAGGCTAGGGGAGCCCTAGCCTTAGCCTAGGGGAGCCTAAAGCCTAGGGGTGCCCTAGCCTGAAGGCTAGGGGAGCCCTAGCCTTAGCCTAGGGGAGCCCTAGCCTAAAGCCTAGCGGTGCCCTAGCCTAAAGGCTAGGGGAGCCCTAGCCTTAGCCTAGGGGTGCCTAAAGCCTAGGGGTGCCCTAGCCTGAAGGCTAGGGGAGCCCTAGCCTTAGCCTAGGGGAGCCCTAGCCTAAAGCCTAGGGGTGCCCTAGCCTGAAGGCTAGGGGAGCCCTAGCCTTAGCCTAGGGGAGCCTAAAGCCTAGGGGGTGCCCTAGCATGAAGGCTAGGGGAGCCCTAGCCTTAGCCTAGGGGAGCCTTAGCCTAAAGCCTAGGGGTGCCCTAGCCTGAAGGCTAGGGGAGCCCTAGCCTTAGCCTAGGGGAGCCTAAAGCCTAGGGTGCCCTAGCCTGAAGGCTAGGGGAGCCCTAGCCTTAGCCTAGGGGAGCCCTAGCCTAAAGCCTAGGGGTGCCCTAGCCTGAAGGCTAGGGGAGCCCTAGCCTTAGCCTAGGGGAGCCTAAAGCCTAGGGGTGCCCTAGCCTGAAGGCTAGGGGAGCCCTAGCCTTAGCCTAGGGGAGCCCTAGCCTAAAGCCTAGGGGTGCCCTAGCCTGAAGGCTAGGGGAGCCCTAGCCTTAGCCTAGGGGAGACTAAAGCCTAGGGGTGCCCTAGCCTGAAGGCTAGGGGAGCCCTAGCCTTAGCCTAGGGGAGCCCTAGCCTAAAGCCTAGGGGTGCCCTAGCCTGAAGGCTAGGGGAGCCCTAGCCTTAGCCTAGGGGAGCCTAAAGCCTAGGGGGTGCCCTAGCCTGAAGGCTAGGGGAGCCCTAGCCTTAGCCTAGGGGAGCCTTAGCCTAAAGCCTAGGGGTGCCCTAGCCTGAAGGCTAGGGGAGCCCTAGCCTTAGCCTAGGGGAGCCCTAGCCTAAAGCCTAGCGGTGCCCTAGCCTAAAGGCTAGGGGAGCCCTAGCCTTAGCCTAGGGGAGCCTAAAGCCTAGGGGTGCCCTAGCCTGAAGTCTAGGGGAGCCCTAGCCTTAGCCTAGGGGAGCCCTAGCCTAAAGCCTAGGGGTGCCCTAGCCTGCAGGCTAGGGGAGCCCTAGCCTTAGCCTAGGGGAGCCTAAAGCCTAGGGGGTGCCCTAGCATGAAGGCTAGGGGAGCCCTAGCCTTAGCCTAGGGGAGCCTTAGCCTAAAGCCTAGGGGTGCCCTAGCCTGAAGGCTAGGGGAGCCCTAGCCTTAGCCTAGGGGAGCCTAAAGCCTAGGGGTGCCCTAGCCTGAAGGCTAGGGGAGCCCTAGCCTTAGCCTAGGGGAGCCTAAAGCCTAGGGGTGCCCTAGCCTGAAGGCTAGGGGAGCCCTAGCCTTAGCCTAGGGGAGCCCTAGCCTAAAGCCTAGGGGTGCCCTAGCCTGAAGGCTAGGGGAGCCCTAGCCTTAGCCTAGGGGAGCCTAAAGCCTAGGGGTGCCCTAGCCTGAAGGCTAGGGGAGCCCTAGCCTTAGCCTAGGGGAGCCTAAAGCCTAGGGGTGCCCTAGCCTGAAGGCTAGGGGAGCCCTAGCCTTAGCCTAGGGGAGCCCTAGCCTAAAGCCTAGGGGTGCCCTAGCCTGAAGGCTAGGGGAGCCCTAGCCTTAGCCTAGGGGAGCCTAAAGCCTAGGGGTGCCCTAGCCTGAAGGCTAGGGGAGCCCTAGCCTTAGCCTAGGGGAGCCTAAAGCCTAGGGGTGCCCTAGCCTGAAGGCTAGGGGAGCCCTAGCCTTAGCCTAGGGGAGCCCTAGCCTAAAGCCTAGCGGTGCCCTAGCCTGAAGGCTAGGGGAGCCCTAGCCTTAGCCTAGGGGAGCCTGAAGCCTAGGGGTGCCCTAGCCTGAAGGCTAGGGGAGCCCTAGCCTTAGCCTAGGGGAGCCCTAGCCTAAAGCCTAGGGGTGCCCTAGCCTGAAGGCTAGGGGAGCCCTAGCCTTAGCCTAGGGGAGCCTAAAGCCTAGGGGGTGCCCTAGCCTGAAGGCTAGGGGAGCCCTAGCCTTAGCCTAGGGGAGCCTTAGCCTAAAGCCTAGGGGTGCCCTAGCCTGAAGGCTAGGGGAGCCCTAGCCTTAGCCTAGGGGAGCCTAAAGCCTAGGGGTGCCCTAGCTGAAGGCTAGGGTAGCCCTAGCGTTAGCCTAGGGGAGCCCTAGCCTAAAGCCTAGGGGTGCCCTAGCCTGAAGGCTAGGGGAGCCCTAGCCTTAGCCTAGGGGAGCCTAAAGCCTAGGGGTGCCCTAGCCTGAAGGCTAGGGGAGCCCTAGCCTTAGCCTAGGGGAGCCCTAGCCTAAAGCCTAGGGGTGCCCTAGCCTGAAGGCTAGGGGAGCCCTAGCCTTAGCCTAGGGGAGCCTAAAGCCTAGGGGTGCCCTAGCCTGAAGGCTAGGGGAGCCCTAGCCTTAGCCTAGGGGAGCCCTAGCCTAAAGCCTAGGGGTGCCCTAGCCTGAAGGCTAGGGGAGCCCTAGCCTTAGCCTAGGGGAGCCTAAAGCCTAGGGGTGCCCTAGCCTGAAGGCTAGGGGAGCCCTAGCCTTAGCCTAGGGGAGCCCTAGCCTAAAGCCTAGGGGTGCCCTAGCCTGAAGGCTAGGGGAGCCCTAGCCTTAGCCTAGGGGAGCCTAAAGCCTAGGGGTGCCCTAGCCTGAAGGCTAGGGGAGCCCTAGCCTTAGCCTAGGGGAGCCCTAGCCTAAAGCCTAGGGGTGCCCTAGCCTGAAGGCTAGGGGAGCCCTAGCCTTAGCCTAGGGGAGCCTAAAGCCTAGGGGTGCCCTAGCCTGAAGGCTAGGGGAGCCCTAGCCTTAGCCTAGGGGAGCCTAAAGCCTAGGGGTGCCCTAGCCTGAAGGCTAGGGGAGCCCTAGCCTTAGCCTAGGGGAGCCCTAGCCTAAAGCCTAGGGGTGCCCTAGCCTGAAGGCTAGGGGAGCCCTAGCCTTAGCCTAGGGGAGCCTAAAGCCTAGGGGTGCCATAGCCTGAAGGCTAGGGGAGCCCTAACCTTAGCCTAGGGGAGCCTAAAGCCTAGGGGTGCCCTAGCCTGAAAGCTAGGGGAGCCCTAGCCTTAGCCTAGGGGAGCCCTAGCCTAAAGCCTAGGGGTGCCCTAGCCTGAAGGCTAGGGGAGTCCTAGCCTTAGCCTAGGGGAGCCTAAAGCCTAGGGGTGCCCTAGCCTGAAGGCTAGGGGAGCCCTAGCCTTAGCCTAGGGGAGCCTAAAGCAGAGGGGTGCCCTAGCCTGAAGGCTAGGGGAGCCCTAGCCTTAGCCTAGGGGAGCCTAAAGCCTAGGGGTGCCCTAGCCTGAAGGCTAGGGGAGCCCTAGCCTTAGCCTAGGGGAGCCTAAAGCCTAGGGGTGCCCTAGCCTGAAGGCTAGGGGAGCCCTAGCCTTAGCCTAGGGGAGCCTAAAGCCTAGGGGTGCCCTAGCCTGAAGGCTAGGGGAGCCCTAGCCTTAGCCTAGGGGAGCCTAAAGCCTAGGGGTGCCCTAGCCTGAAGGCTAGGGGAGCCCTAGCCTTAGCCTAGGGGAGCCTAAAGCCTAGGGGTGCCCTAGCCTGAAGGCTAGGGGAGCCCTAGCCTTAGCCTAGGGGAGCCTAAAGCCTAGGGGTGCCCTAGCCTGAAGGCTAGGGGAGCCCTAGCCTTAGCCTAGGGGAGCCTAAAGCCTAGGGGTGCCCTAGCCTGAAGGCTAGGGGAGCCCTAGCCTTAGCCTAGGGGAGCCTAAAGCCTAGGGGTGCCCTAGCCTGAAGGCTAGGGGAGCCCTAGCCTTAGCCTAGGGGAGCCCTAGCCTAAAGCCTAGGGGTGCCCTAGCCTGAAGGCTAGGGGAGCCCTAGCCTTAGCCTAGGGGAGCCTAAAGCCTAGGGGTGCCCTAGCCTGAAGGCTAGGGGAGCCCTAGCCTTAGCCTAGGGGAGCCTAAAGCCTAGGGGTGCCCTAGCCTGAAGGCTAGGGGAGCCCTAGCCTTAGCCTAGGGAAGCCCTAGCCTAAAGCCTAGGGGTGCCCTAGCCTGAAGGCTAGGGGAGCACTAGCCTTAGCCTAGGGGAGCCTAAAGCCTAGGGGTGCCCTAGCCTGAAGGCTAGGGGAGCCCTAGCCTTAGCCTAGGGGAGCCCTAGCCTAAAGCCTAGGGGTGCCCTAGCCTGAAGGCTAGGGGAGCCCTAGCCTTAGCCTAGGGGAGCCCTAGCCTAAAGCCTAGGGGTGCCCTAGCCTGAAGGCTAGGGGAGCCCTAGCCTAAAGCCTAGGGGTGCCCTAGCCTGAAGACTAGGGGAGCCCTAGCCTTAGCCTAGGGGAGCCCTAGCCTTAGCCTAGGGGAGCCCTAGCCTAAAGCCTAGGGGTGCCCTAGCCTGAAGGCTAGGGGAGCCCTAGCCTTAGCCTAGGGGAGCCCTAGCCTAAAGCCTAGGGGTGCCCTAGCCTGAAGGCTAGGGGAGCCCTAGCCTTAGCCTAGGGGAGCCCTAGCCTAAAGCCTAGGGGTGCTCTAGCCTGAAGGCTAGGGGAGCCCTAGCCTTAGCCTAGGGGAGCCTAAAGCCTAGGGGTGCCCTAGCCTGTAGGCTAGGGGAGCCCTAGCCTTAGCCTAGGGGAGCCTAAAGCCTAGGGGTGCCCTAGCCTGAAGGCTAGGGGAGCCCTAGCCTTAGCCTAGGGGAGCCTAAAGCCTAGGGGTGCCCTAGCCGAAGGCTTGGGGAGCCCTAGCCTTAGCCTAGGGGAGCCTAAAGCCTAGGGGTGCCCTAGCCTGAAGGCTAGGGGAGCCCTAGCCTTAGCCTAGGGGAGCCTAAAGCCTAGGGGTGCCCTAGCCTGAAGGCTAGGGGAGCCCTAGCCTTAGCCTAGGGGAGCCTAAAGCCTAGGGGTGCCCTAGCCTGAAGGCTAGGGGAGCCCTAGCCTTAGCCTAGGGGAGCCTAAAGCCTACGGGTGCCCTAGGCTGAAGGCTAGGGGAGCCCTAGCCTTAGCCTAGGGGAGCCTAAAGCCTAGGGGTGCCCTAGCCTGAAGGCTAGGGGAGCCCTAGCCTTAGCCTAGGGGAGCCTAAAGCCTAGGGGTGCCCTAGCTGAAGGCTAGGGTAGCCCTAGCGTTAGCCTAGGGGAGCCCTAGCCTAAAGCCTAGGGGTGCCCTAGCCTGAAGGCTAGGGGAGCCCTAGCCTTAGCCTAGGGGAGCCTAAAGCCTAGGGGTGCCCTAGCCTGAAGGCTAGGGGAGCCCTAGCCTTAGCCTAGGGGAGCCCTAGCCTAAAGCCTAGGGGTGCCCTAGCCTGAAGGCTAGGGGAGCCCTAGCCTTAGCCTAGGGGAGCCTAAAGCCTAGGGGTGCCCTAGCCTGAAGGCTAGGGGAGCCCTAGCCTTAGCCTAGGGGAGCCCTAGCCTAAAGCCTAGGGGTGCCCTAGCCTGAAGGCTAGGGGAGCCCTAGCCTTAGCCTAGGGGAGCCTAAAGCCTAGGGGTGCCCTAGCCTGAAGGCTAGGGGAGCCCTAGCCTTAGCCTAGGGGAGCCCTAGCCTAAAGCCTAGGGGTGCCCTAGCCTGAAGGCTAGGGGAGCCCTAGCCTTAGCCTAGGGGAGCCTAAAGCCTAGGGGTGCCCTAGCCTGAAGGCTAGGGGAGCCCTAGCCTTAGCCTAGGGGAGCCCTAGCCTAAAGCCTAGGGGTGCCCTAGCCTGAAGGCTAGGGGAGCCCTAGCCTTAGCCTAGGGGAGCCTAAAGCCTAGGGGTGCCCTAGCCTGAAGGCTAGGGGAGCCCTAGCCTTAGCCTAGGGGAGCCTAAAGCCTAGGGGTGCCCTAGCCTGAAGGCTAGGGGAGCCCTAGCCTTAGCCTAGGGGAGCCCTAGCCTAAAGCCTAGGGGTGCCCTAGCCTGAAGGCTAGGGGAGCCCTAGCCTTAGCCTAGGGGAGCCTAAAGCCTAGGGGTGCCCTAGCCTGAAGGCTAGGGGAGCCCTAGCCTTAGCCTAGGGGAGCCTAAAGCCTAGGGGTGCCCTAGCCTGAAAGCTAGGGGAGCCCTAGCCTTAGCCTAGGGGAGCCCTAGCCTAAAGCCTAGGGGTGCCCTAGCCTGAAGGCTAGGGGAGCCCTAGCCTTAGCCTAGGGGAGCCTAAAGCCTAGGGGTGCCCTAGCCTGAAGGCTAGGGGAGCCCTAGCCTTAGCCTAGGGGAGCCTAAAGCAGAGGGGTGCCCTAGCCTGAAGGCTAGGGGAGCCCTAGCCTTAGCCTAGGGGAGCCTAAAGCCTAGGGGTGCCCTAGCCTGAAGGCTAGGGGAGCCCTAGCCTTAGCCTAGGGGAGCCTAAAGCCTAGGGGTGCCCTAGCCTGAAGGCTAGGGGAGCCCTAGCCTTAGCCTAGGGGAGCCTAAAGCCTAGGGGTGCCCTAGCCTGAAGGCTAGGGGAGCCCTAGCCTTAGCCTAGGGGAGCCTAAAGCCTAGGGGTGCCCTAGCCTGAAGGCTAGGGGAGCCCTAGCCTTAGCCTAGGGGAGCCTAAAGCCTAGGGGTGCCCTAGCCTGAAGGCTAGGGGAGCCCTAGCCTTAGCCTAGGGGAGCCTAAAGCCTAGGGGTGCCCTAGCCTGAAGGCTAGGGGAGCCCTAGCCTTAGCCTAGGGGAGCCTAAAGCCTAGGGGTGCCCTAGCCTGAAGGCTAGGGGAGCCCTAGCCTTAGCCTAGGGGAGCCCTAGCCTAAAGCCTAGGGGTGCCCTAGCCTGAAGGCTAGGGGAGCCCTAGCCTTAGCCTAGGGGAGCCTAAAGCCTAGGGGTGCCCTAGCCTGAAGGCTAGGGGAGCCCTAGCCTTAGCCTAGGGGAGCCTAAAGCCTAGGGGTGCCCTAGCCTGAAGGCTAGGGGAGCCCTAGCCTTAGCCTAGGGAAGCCCTAGCCTAAAGCCTAGGGGTGCCCTAGCCTGAAGGCTAGGGGAGCACTAGCCTTAGCCTAGGGGAGCCTAAAGCCTAGGGGTGCCCTAGCCTGAAGGCTAGGGGAGCCCTAGCCTTAGCCTAGGGGAGCCCTAGCCTAAAGCCTAGGGGTGCCCTAGCCTGAAGGCTAGGGGAGCCCTAGCCTTAGCCTAGGGGAGCCCTAGCCTAAAGCCTAGGGGTGCCCTAGCCTGAAGGCTAGGGGAGCCCTAGCCTAAAGCCTAGGGGTGCCCTAGCCTGAAGGCTAGGGGAGCCCTAGCCTTAGCCTAGGGGAGCCCTAGCCTTAGCCTAGGGGAGCCCTAGCCTAAAGCCTAGGGGTGCCCTAGCCTGAAGGCTAGGGGAGCCCTAGCCTTAGCCTAGGGGAGCCCTAGCCTAAAGCCTAGGGGTGCCCTAGCCTGAAGGCTAGGGGAGCCCTAGCCTTAGCCTAGGGGAGCCCTAGCCTAAAGCCTAGTGGTGCTCTAGCCTGAAGGCTAGGGGAGCCCTAGCCTTAGCCTAGGGGAGCCTAAAGCCTAGGGGTGCCCTAGCCTGTAGGCTAGGGGAGCCCTAGCCTTAGCCTAGGGGAGCCTAAAGCCTAGGGGTGCCCTAGCCTGAAGGCTAGGGGAGCCCTAGCCTTAGCCTAGGGGAGCCTAAAGCCTAGGGGTGCCCTAGCCTGAAGGCTTGGGGAGCCCTAGCCTTAGCCTAGGGGAGCCTAAATCCTAGGGGTGCCCTAGCCTGAAGGCTAGGGGAGCCCTAGCCTTAGCCTAGGGGAGCCTAAAGCCTAGGGGTGCCCTAGCCTGAAGGCTAGGGGAGCCCTAGCCTTAGCCTAGGGGAGCCTAAAGCCTAGGGGTGCCCTAGCCTGAAGGCTAGGGGAGCCCTAGCCTTAGCCTAGGGGAGCCTAAAGCCTACGGGTGCCCTAGGCTGAAGGCTAGGGGAGCCCTAGCCTTAGCCTAGGGGAGCCTAAAGCCTAGGGGTGCCCTAGCCTGAAGGCTAGGGGAGCCCTAGCCTTAGCCTAGGGGAGCCTAAAGCCTAGGGGTGCCCTAGCCTGAAGGCTAGGGGAGCCCTAGCCTTAGCCTAGGGGAGCCTAAAGCCTAGGGGTGCCCTAGCCTGAAGGCTAGGGGAGCCCTAGCCTTAGCCTAGGGGAGCCTAAAGCCTAGGGGTGCCCTAGCCTGAAGGCTAGGGGAGCCCTAGCCTTAGCCTAGGGGAGCCTAAAGCCTAGGGGTGCCCTAGCCTGAAGGCTAGGGGAGCCCTAGCCTTAGCCTAGGGGAGCCTAAAGCCTAGGGGTGCCCTAGCCTGAAGGCTAGGGGAGCCCTAGCCTTAGCCTAGGGGAGCCTAAAGCCTAGGGGTGCCCTAGCCTGAAGGCTAGGGGAGCCCTAGCCTTAGCCTAGGGGAGCCTAAAGCCTAGGGGTGCCCTAGCCTGAAGGCTAGGGGAGCCCTAGCCTTAGCCAAGGGGAGCCTAAAGCCTAGGGGTGCCCTAGCCTGAAGGCTAGGGGAGCCCTAGCCTTAGCCTAGGGGAGCCTAAAGCCTAGGGGTGCCCTAGCCTGAAGGCTAGGGGAGCCCTAGCCTTAGCCTAGGGGAGCCTAAAGCCTAGGGGTGCCCTAGCCTGAAGGCTAGGGGAGCCCTAGCCTTAGCCTAGGGGAGCCTAAAGCCTAGGGGTGCCCTAGCCTGAAGGCTAGGGGAGCCCTAGCCTTAGCCTAGGGGAGCCTAAAGCCTAGGGGTGCCCTAGCCTGAAGGCTAGGGGAGCCCTAGCCTTAGCCTAGGGGAGCCTAAAGCCTAGGGGTGCCCTAGCCTGAAGGCTAGGGGAGCCCTAGCCTTAGCCTAGGGGAGCCTAAAGCCTAGGGGTGCCCTAGCCTGAAGGCTAGGGGAGCCCTAGCCTTAGCCTAGGGGAGCCTAAAGCCTAGGGGTGCCCTAGCCTGAAGGCTAGGGGAGCCCTAGCCTTAGCCTAGGGGAGCCTAAAGCCTAGGGGTGCCCTAGCCTGAAGGCTAGGGGAGCCCTAGCCTTAGCCTAGGGGAGCCTAAAGCCTAGGGGTGCCCTAGCCTGAAGGCTAGGGGAGCCCTAGCCTTAGCCTAGGGGAGCCTAAAGCCTAGGGGTGCCCTAGCCTGAAGGCTAGGGGAGCCCTAGCCTTAGCCTAGGGGAGCCTAAAGCCTAGGGGTGCCCTAGCCTGAAGGCTAGGGGAGCCCTAGCCTTAGCCTAGGGGAGCCTAAAGCCTAGGGGTGCCCTAGCCTGAAGGCTAGGGGAGCCCTAGCCTTAGCCTAGGGGAGCCTAAAGCCTAGGGGTGCCCTAGCCTGAAGGCTAGGGGAGCCCTAGCCTTCGGGGTGCCCTAGCCTGAAGGCTAGGGGAGCCCTAGCCTTAGCCTAGGGGAGCCTAAAGCCTAGGGGTGCCCTAGCCTGAAGGCTAGGGGAGCCCTAGCCTTCGGGGTGCCCTAGCCTGAAGGCTAGGGGAGCCCTAGCCTTAGCCTAGGGGAGCCTAAAGCCTAGGGGTGCCCTAGCCTGAAGGCTAGGGGAGCCCCGGCCTTAGCCTAGGGGAGCCCTAGCCTAAAGCCTAGGGGTGCCCTAGCCTGAAGGCTAGGGGAGCCCCCGCCTTAGCCGAGGGGAGCCCTAGCCTAAAGCCTAGGGGTGCCCTAGCCTGAAGGCTAGGGGAGCCCCCGCCTTAGCCGAGGGGAGCCCTAGCCTAAAGCCTAGGGGTGCCCTAGCCTGAAGGCTAGGGGAGCCCCCGCCTTAGCCGAGGGGAGCCCTAGCCTAAAGCCTAGGGGTGCCCTAGCCTGAAGGCTAGGGGAGCCCCCGCCTTAGCCGAGGGGAGCCCTAGCCTAAAGCCTAGGGGTGCCCTAGCCTGAAGGCTAGGGGAGCCCCCGCCTTAGCCGAGGGGAGCCCTAGCCTAAAGCCTAGGGGTGCCCTAGCCTGAAGGCTAGGGGAGCCCCCGCCTTAGCCGAGGGGAGCCCTAGCCTAAAGCCTAGGGGTGCCCTAGCCTGAAGGCTAGGGGAGCCCCCGCCTTAGCCGAGGGGAGCCCTAGCCTAAAGCCTAGGGGTGCCCTAGCCTGAAGGCTAGGGGAGCCCCCGCCTTAGCCGAGGGGAGCCCTAGCCTAAAGCCTAGGGGTGCCCTAGCCTGAAGGCTAGGGGAGCCCCCGCCTTAGCCGAGGGGAGCCCTAGCCTAAAGCCTAGGGGTGCCCTAGCCTGAAGGCTAGGGGAGCCCCCGCCTTAGCCGAGGGGAGCCCTAGCCTAAAGCCTAGGGGTGCCCTAGCCTGAAGGCTAGGGGAGCCCCCGCCTTAGCCGAGGGGAGCCCTAGCCTAAAGCCTAGGGGTGCCCTAGCCTGAAGGCTAGGGGAGCCCCCGCCTTAGCCGAGGGGAGCCCTAGCCTAAAGCCTAGGGGTGCCCTAGCCTGAAGGCTAGGGGAGCCCCCGCCTTAGCCGAGGGGAGCCCTAGCCTAAAGCCTAGGGGTGCCCTAGCCTGAAGGCTAGGGGAGCCCCCGCCTTAGCCGAGCGGAGCCTAAAGCCTAGGGGTGCCCTAGCCTGAAGGCTAGGGGAGCCCCCGCCTTAGCCGAGGGGAGCCCCCGCCTTAGCCGAGGGGAGCCCTAGCCTAAAGCCTAGGGGTGCCCTAGCCTGAAGGCTAGGGGAGCCCCCGCCTTAGCCGAGCGGAGCCTAAAGCCTAGGGGTGCCCTAGCCTGAAGGCTAGGGGATCCCCCGCCTTAGCCTAGGGGAGCCTAAAGCCTAGGGGTGCCCTAGCCTGAAGGCTAGGGGAGCCCCCGCCTTAGCCGAGGGGAGCCTAAAGCCTAGGGGTGCCCTAGCCTGAAGGCTAGGGGAGCCCCCGCCTTAGCCTAGGGGAGCCTAAAGCCTAGGGGTGCCCTAGCCTGAAGGCTAGGGGAGCCCCAGCCTTAGCCTAGGGGAGCCTAAAGCCTAGGGGTGCCCTAGCCTGAAGGCTAGGGGAGCCCCCGCCTTAGCCGAGGGGAGCCCCCGCCTTAGCCGAGGGGAGCCTAAAGCCTAGGGGTGCCCTAGCCTGAAGGCTAGGGGATCCCCCGCCTTAGCCTAAGGGAGCCTAAAGCCTAGGGGTGCCCTAGCCTGAAGGCTAGGGGAGCCCCCGCCTTAGCCGAGGGGAGCCTAAAGCCTAGGGGTGCCCTTGCCTGAAGGCTAGGGGAGCCCCCGCCTTAGCCTAGGGGAGCCTAAAGCCTAGGGGTGCCCTAGCCTGAAGGCTAGGGGAGCCCCAGCCTTAGCCTAGGGGAGCCTAAAGCCTAGGGGTGCCCTAGCCTGAAGGCTAGGGGAGCCCCAGCCCTAGCCTAGGGGAGCCTAAAGCCTAGGGGTGCCCTAGCCTGAAGGCTAGGGGAGCCCCCGCCTTAGCCTAGGGGAGCCTAAAGCCTAGGGGTGCCCTAGCCTGAAGGCTAGGGGAGCCCCCGCCTTAGCCTAGGGGAGCCTAAAGCCTAGGGGTGCCCTAGCCTGAAGGCTAGGGGAGCCCCAGCCTTAGCCTAGGGGAGCCTAAAGCCTAGGGGTGCCCTAGCCTGAAGGCTAGGGGAGCCCCAGCCTTAGCCTAGGGGAGCCTAAAGCCTAGGGGTGCCCTAGCCTGAAGGCTAGGGGAGCCCCAGCCTTAGCCTAGGGGAGCCTAAAGCCTAGGGGTGCCCTAGCCTGAAGGCTAGGAGAGCCCCAGCCTTAGCCTAGGGGAGCCTAAAGCCTAGGGGTGCCCTAGCCTGAAGGCTAGGGGAGCCCCAGCCTTAGCCTAGGGGAGCCCTAGCCTAAAGCCTAGGGGTGCCCTAGCCTGAAGGCTAGGGGAGCCCCAGCCTTAGCCTAGGGGAGCCCTAGCCTAAAGCCTAGGGGTGCCCTAGCCTGAAGGCTAGGGGAGCCCCAGCCTTAGCCTAGGGGAGCCCTAGCCTAAAGCCTAGGGGTGCCCTAGCCTGAAGGCTAGGGGAGCCCCAGCCTTAGCCTAGGGGAGCCTAAAGCCTAGGGGTGCCCTAGCCTGAAGGCTAGGGGAGCCCCAGCCTTAGCCTAGGGGAGCCCTAGCCTAAAGCTTAGGGGTGCCCTAGCCTGAAGGCTAGGGGAGCCCCAGCCTTAGCCTAGGGGAGCCTAAAGCCTAGGGGTGCCCTAGCCTGAAGGCTAGGGGAGCCCCAGCCTTAGCCTAGGGGAGCCCTAGCCTAAAGCCTAGGGGTGCCCTAGCCTGAAGGCTAGGGGAGCCCTAGCCTTAGCCTAGGGGAGCCTAAAGCCTAGGGGTGCCCTAGCCTGAAGGCTAGGGGAGCCCTAGCCTTAGCCTAGGGGAGCCCTAGCCTAAAGCCTAGGGGTGCCCTAGCCTGAAGGCTAGGGGAGCCCTAGCCTTAGCCTAGGGGAGCCCTAGCCTAAAGCCTAGGGGTGCCCTAGCCTGAAGGCTAGGGGAGCCCTAGCCTTAGCCTAGGGGAGCCTAAAGCCTAGGGGTGCCCTAGCCTGAAGGCTAGGGGAGCCCTAGACTTAGCCTAGGGGAGCCCTAGCCTAAAGCCTAGGGGTGCCCTAGCCTGAAGGCTAGGGGAGCCCTAGCCTTAGCCTAGGGGAGCCCTAGCCTAAAGCCTAGGGGTGCCCTAGCCTGAAGGCTAGGGGAGCCCTAGCCTTAGCCTAGGGGAGCCTAAAGCCTAGGGGTGCCCTAGCCTGAAGGCTAGGGGAGCCCTAGCCTTAGCCTAGGGGAGCCCTAGCCTAAAGCCTAGGGGTGCCCTAGCATGAAGGCTAGGGGAGCCCTAGCCTTAGCCTAGGGGAGCCTAAAGCCTAGGGGTGCCCTAGCCTGAAGGCTAGGGGAGCCCTAGCCTTAGCCTAGGGGAGCCTAAAGCCTAGGGGTGCCCTAGCCTGAAGGCTAGGGGAGCCCTAGCCTTAGCCTAGGGGAGCCTAAAGCCTAGGGGTGCCCTAGCCTGAAGGCTAGGGGAGCCCTAGCCTTAGCCTAGGGGAGCCTAAAGCCTAGGGGTGCCCTAGCCTGAAGGCTAGGGGAGCCCTAGCCTTAGCCTAGGGGAGCCTAAAGCCTAGGGGTGCCCTAGCCTGAAGGCAAGGGGAGCCCTAGCCTTAGCCTAGGGGAGCCTAAAGCCTAGGGGTGCCCTAGCCTGAAGGCTAGGGGAGCCCTAGCCTTAGCCTAGGGGAGCCTAAAGCCTAGGGGTGCCCTAGCCTGAAGGCTAGGGGAGCCCTAGCCTTAGCCTAGGGGAGCCTAAAGCCTAGGGGTGCCCTAGCCTGAAGGCTAGGGGAGCCCTAGCCTTAGCCTAGGGGAGCCTAAAGCCTAGGGGTGCCCTAGCCTGAAGGCTAGGGGAGCCCTAGCCTTAGCCTAGGGGAGCCTAAAGCCTAGGGGTGCCCTAGCCTGAAGGCTAGGGGAGCCCTAGCCTTAGCCTAGGGGAGCCTAAAGCCTAGGGGTGCCCTAGCCTGAAGGCTAGGGGAGCCCTAGCCTTAGACTAGGGGAGCCTAAAGCCTAGGGGTGCCCTAGCCTGAAGGCTAGGGGAGCCCTAGCCTTAGCCTAGGGGAGCCTAAAGCCTAGGGGTGCCCTAGCCTGAAGGCTAGGGGAGCCCTAGCCTTAGCCTAGGGGTGCCCTAGCCTGAAGGCTAGGGGAGCCCTAGCCTTAGCCTAGGGGAGCCTAAAGCCTAGGGGTGCCCTAGCCTGAAGGCTAGGGGAGCCCTAGCCTTAGCCTAGGGGAGCCTAAAGCCTAGGGGTGCCCTAGCCTGAAGGCTAGGGGAGCCCTAGCCTTAGTCTAGGGGAGCCTAAAGCCTAGGGGTGCCCTAGCCTGAAGGCTAGGGGAGCCCTAGCCTTAGCCTAGGGGAGCCTAAAGCCTAGGGGTGCCCTAGCCTGAAGGCTAGGGGAGCCCTAGCCTTAGCCTAGGGGAGCCTAAAGCCTAGGGGTGCCCTAGCCTGAAGGCTAGGGGAGCCCTAGCCTTAGCCTAGGGGAGCCTAAAGCCTAGGGGTGCCCTAGCCTGAAGGCTAGGGGAGCCCTAGCCTTAGCCTAGGGGAGCCTAAAGCCTAGGGGTGCCCTAGCCTGAAGGCTAGGGGAGCCCTAGCCTTAGCCTAGGGGAGCCTAACGCCTAGGGGTGCCCTAGCCTGAAGGCTAGGGGAGCCCTAGCCTTAGCCTAGGAGAGCCTAACGCCTAGGGGTGCCCTAGCCTGAAGGCTAGGGGAGCCCTAGCCTTAGCCTAGGGGAGCCTAACGCCTAGGGGTGCCCTAGCCTGAAGGCTAGGGGAGCCCTAGCCTTAGCCTAGGGGAGCCTAACGCCTAGGGGTGCCCTAGCCTGAAGTATAGGGGAGCCCTAGCCTTAGCCTAGGGGAGCCTAACGCCTAGGGGTGCCCTAGCCTGAAGGCTAGGGGAGCCCTAGCCTTAGCCTAGGGGAGCCTAACGCCTAGGGGTGCCCTAGCCTGAAGGCTAGGGGAGCCCTAGCCTTAGCCTAGGGGAGCCTAACGCCTAGGGGTGCCCTAGCCTGAAGGCTAGGGGAGCCCTAGCCTTAGCCTAGGGGAGCCTAACGCCTAGGGGTGCCCTAGCCTGAAGGCTAGGGGAGCCCTAGCCTTAGCCTAGGGGAGCCTAACGCCTAGGGGTGCCCTAGCCTGAAGGCTAGGGGAGCCCTAGCCTTAGCCTAGGGGAGCCTAACGCCTAGGGGTGCCCTAGCCTGAAGGCTAGGGGAGCCCTAGCCTTAACCTAGGGGAGCCTAACGCCTAGGGGTGACCTAGCCTGAAGGCTAGGGGAGCCCTAGCCTTAGCCTAGGGGAGCCTAACGCCTAGGGGTGCCCTAGCCTGAAGGCTAGGGGAGCCCTAGCCTTAGCCTAGGGGAGCCTAACGCCTAGGGGTGCCCTAGCCTGAAGGCTAGGGGAGCCCTAGCCTTAGCCTAGGGGAGCCCTAGCCTAAAGCCTAGGGGTGCCCTAGCCTGAAGGCTAGGGGAGCCCTAGCCTTAGCCTAGGGGAGCCTAACGCCTAGGGGTGCCCTAGCCTGAAGGCTAGGGGAGCCCTAGCCTTAGCCTAGGGGAGCCCTAGCCTAAAGCCTAGGGGTGCCCTAGCCTGAAGGCTAGGGGAGCCCTAGCCTTAGCCTAGGGGAGCCTAACGCCTAGGGGTGCCCTAGCCTGAAGGCTAGGGGAGCCCTAGCCTTAGCCTAGGGGAGCCCTAGCCTAAAGCCTAGGGGTGCCCTAGCCTGAAGGCTAGGGGAGCCCTAGCCTTAGCCTAGGGGAGCCTAACGCCTAGGGGTGCCCTAGCCTGAAGGCTAGGGGAGCCCTAGCCTTAGCCTAGGGGAGCCCTAGCCTAAAGCCTAGGGGTGCCCTAGCCTGAAGGCTAGGGGAGCCCTAGCCTTAGCCTAGGGGAGCCTAACGCCTAGGGGTGCCCTAGCCTGAAGGCTAGGGGAGCCCTAGCCTTAGCCTCGGGGAGCCCTAGCCTGAAGCCTAGGGGTGCCCTAGCCTGAAGGCTAGGGGAGCCCTAGCCTTCGCCTCGGGGAGCCCTAGCCTGAAGCCTAGGGGTGCCCTAGCCTGAAGGCTAGGGGAGCCCTAGCCTTCGCCTCGGGGAGCCCTAGCCTGAAGCCTAGGGGTGCCCTAGCCTGAAGGCTAGGGGAGCCCTAGCCTTCGCCTCGGGGAGCCCTAGCCTGAAGCCTAGGGGTGCCCTAGCCTGAAGGCTAGGGGAGCCCTAGCCTTCGCCTCGGGGAGCCCTAGCCTGAAGCCTAGGGGTGCCCTAGCCTGAAGGCTAGGGGAGCCCTAGCCTTAGCCTAGGGGAGCCTAAAGCCTAGGGGTGCCCTAGCCTGAAGGCTAGGGGAGCCCTAGCCTTAGCCTAGGGGAGCCCTAGCCTAAAGCCTAGGGGTGCCCTAGCCTGAAGGCTAGGGGAGCCCTAGCCTTAGCCTAGGGGAGCCCTAGCCTAAAGCCTAGGGGTGCCCTAGCCTGAAGGCTAGGGGAGCCCTAGCCTTAGCCTAGGGGAGCCTAACGCCTAGGGGTGCCCTAGCCTGAAGGCTAGGGGAGCCCTAGCCTTAGCCTAGGGGAGTCTAACGCCTAGGGGTGCCCTAGCCTGAAGGCTAGGGGAGCCCTAGCCTTAGCCTAGGGGAGCCTAACGCCTAGGGGTGCCCTAGCCTGAAGGCTAGGGGAGCCCTAGCCTTAGCCTAGGGGAGCCTAACGCCTAGGGGTGCCCTAGCCTGAAGTATAGGGGAGCCCTAGCCTTAGCCTAGGGGAGCCTAACGCCTAGGGGTGCCCTAGCCTGAAGGCTAGGGGAGCCCTAGCCTTAGCCTAGGGGAGCCTAACGCCTAGGGGTGCCCTAGCCTGAAGGCTAGGGGAGCCCTAGCCTTAGCCTAGGGGAGCCTAACGCCTAGGGGTGCCCTAGCCTGAAGGCTAGGGGAGCCCTAGCCTTAGCCTAGGGGAGCCTAACGCCTAGGGGTGCCCTAGCCTGAAGGCTAGGGGAGCCCTAGCCTTAGCCTAGGGGAGCCTAACGCCTAGGGGTGCCCTAGCCTGAAGGCTAGGGGAGCCCTAGCCTTAGCCTAGGGGAGCCTAACGCCTAGGGGTGCCCTAGCCTGAAGGCTAGGGGAGCCCTAGCCTTAACCTAGGGGAGCCTAACGCCTAGGGGTGACCTAGCCTGAAGGCTAGGGGAGCCCTAGCCTTAGCCTAGGGGAGCCTAACGCCTAGGGGTGCCCTAGCCTGAAGGCTAGGGGAGCCCTAGCCTTAGCCTAGGGGAGCCTAACGCCTAGGGGTGCCCTAGCCTGAAGGCTAGGGGAGCCCTAGCCTTAGCCTAGGGGAGCCCTAGCCTAAAGCCTAGGGGTGCCCTAGCCTGAAGGCTAGGGGAGCCCTAGCCTTAGCCTAGGGGAGCCTAACGCCTAGGGGTGCCCTAGCCTGAAGGCTAGGGGAGCCCTAGCCTTAGCCTAGGGGAGCCCTAGCCTAAAGCCTAGGGGTGCCCTAGCCTGAAGGCTAGGGGAGCCCTAGCCTTAGCCTAGGGGAGCCTAACGCCTAGGGGTGCCCTAGCCTGAAGGCTAGGGGAGCCCTAGCCTTAGCCTCGGGGAGCCCTAGCCTGAAGCCTAGGGGTGCCCTAGCCTGAAGGCTAGGGGAGCCCTAGCCTTCGCCTCGGGGAGCCCTAGCCTGAAGCCTAGGGGTGCCCTAGCCTGAAGGCTAGGGGAGCCCTAGCCTTCGCCTCGGGGAGCCCTAGCCTGAAGCCTAGGGGTGCCCTAGCCTGAAGGCTAGGGGAGCCCTAGCCTTCGCCTCGGGGAGCCCTAGCCTGAAGCCTAGGGGTGCCCTAGCCTGAAGGCTAGGGGAGCCCTAGCCTTCGCCTCGGGGAGCCCTAGCCTGAAGCCTAGGGGTGCCCTAGCCTGAAGGCTAGGGGAGCCCTAGCCTTCGCCTCGGGGAGCCCTAGCCTGAAGCCTAGGGGTGCCCTAGCCTGAAGGCTAGGGGAGCCCAAGCCTTCGTCTCGGGGAGCCCTAGCCTGAAGCCTAGGGGTGCCCTAGCCTGAAGGCTAGGGGAGCCCTAGCCTTCGCCTCGGGGAGCCCTAGCCTGAAGCCTAGGGGTGCCCTAGCCTGAAGGCTAGGGGAGCCCCAGCCTTAGCCTCGGGGAGCCCTAGCCTGAAGCCTAGGGGTGCCCTAGCCTGAAGGCTAGGGGAGCCCCAGCCTTCGCCTCGGGGAGCCCTAGCCTGAAGCCTAGGGGTGCCCTAGCCTGAAGGCTAGGGGAGCCCCAGCCTTCGCCTCGGGGAGCCCTAGCCTGAAGCCTAGGGGTGCCCTAGCCTGAAGGCTAGGGGAGTCCCAGCCTTCGCCTCGGGGAGCCCTAGCCTGAAGGCTAGGGGAGCCCTAGCCTTAGCCTAGGGGAGCCTAACGCCTAGGGGTGCCCTAGCCTGAAGGCTAGGGGAGCCCTATCCTTAGCCTAGGGGAGCCTAACGCCTAGGGGTGCCCTAGCCTGAAGGCTAGGGGAGCCCTAGCCTTAGCCTAGGGGAGCCTAACGCCTAGGGGTGCCCTAGCCTGAAGTATAGGGGAGCCTAGCCTTAGCCTAGGGGAGCCTAACGCCTAGGGGTGCCCTAGCCTGAAGGCTAGGGGAGCCCTAGCCTTAGCCTAGGGGAGCCTAACGCCTAGGGGTGCCCTAGCCTGAAGGCTAGGGGAGCCCTAGCCTTAGCCTAGGGGAGCCTAACGCCTAGGGGTGCCCTAGCCTGAAGGCTAGGGGAGCCCTAGCCTTAGCCTAGGGCAGCCTAACGCCTAGAGGTGCCCTAGCCTGAAGGCTAGGGGAGCCCTAGCCTTAGCCTAGGGGAGCCTAACGCCTAGGGGTGCCCTAGCCTGAAGGCTAGGGGAGCCCTAGCCTTAGCCTAGGGGAGCCTAACGCCTAGGGGTGCCCTAGCCTGAAGGCTAGGGGAGCCCTAGCCTTAGCCTAGGGGAGCCTAACGCCTAGGGGTGCCCTAGCCTGAAGGCTAGGGGAGCCCTAGCCTTAGCCTAGGGGAGCCTAACGCCTAGGGGTGCCCTAGCCTGACGTCTAGGGGAGCCCTAGCCTTAGCCTAGGGGAGCCTAACGCCTAGGGGTGCCCTAGCCTGAAGGCTAGGGGAGCCGTAGCCTTAGCCTAGGGGAGCCCTAGCCTAAAGCCTAGGGGTGCCCTAGCCTGAAGGCTAGGGGAGCCCTAGCCTTAGCCTAGGGGAGCCTAACGCCTAGGGGTGCCCTAGCCTGAAGGCTAGGGGAGCCCTAGCCTTAGCCTAGGGGAGCCCTAGCCTAAAGCCTAGGGGTGCCCTAGCCTGAAGGCTAGGGGAGCCCTAGCCTTAGCCTAGGGGAGCCTAACGCCTAGGGGTGCCCTAGCCTGAAGGCTAGGGGAGCCCTAGCCTTAGCCTAGGGGAGCCCTAGCCTAAAGCCTAGGGGTGCCCTAGCCTGAAGGCTAGGGGAGCCCTAGCCTTAGCCTAGGGGAGCCTAACGCCTAGGGGTGCCCTAGCCTGAAGGCTAGGGGAGCCCTAGCCTTAGCCTAGGGGAGCCCTAGCCTAAAGCCTAGGGGTGCCCTAGCCTGAAGGCTAGGGGAGCCCTAGCCTTAGCCTAGGGGAGCCTAACGCCTAGGGGTGCCCTAGCCTGAAGGCTAGGGGAGCCCTAGCCTTAGCCTCGGGGAGCCCTAGCCTGAAGCCTAGGGGTGCCCTAGCCTGAAGGCTAGGGGAGCCCTAGCCTTCGCCTCGGGGAGCCCTAGCCTGAAGCCTAGGGGTGCCCTAGCCTGAAGGCTAGTGGAGCCCTAGCCTGAATGTTAGGGGAGCCCTAGCCTTCGCCTCGGGGAGCCCTAGCCTGAAGCCTAGGGGTGCCCTAGCCTGAAGGCTAGGGGAGCCCTAGCCTTCGCCTCGGGGAGCCCAAGCCTGAAGCCTAGGGGTGCCCTAGCCTGAAGGCTAGGGGAGCCCTAGCCTTCGCCTCGGGGAGCCCTAGCCTGAAGCCTAGGGGTGCCCTAGCCTGAAGGCTAGGGGAGCCCTAGCCTTCGCCTCGGGGAGCCCTAGCCTGAAGCCTAGGGTTGCCCTAGCCTGAAGGCTAGGGGAGCCCTAGCCTTCGTCTCGGGGAGCCCTAGCCTGAAGCCTAGGGGTGCCCTAGCCTGAAGGCTAGGGGAGCCCTAGCCTTCGCCTCGGGGAGCCCTAGCCTGAAGCCTAGGGGTGCCCTAGCCTGAAGGCTAGGGGAGCCCCAGCCTTCGCCTCGGGGAGCCCTAGCCTGAAGCCTAGGGGTGCCCTAGCCTGAAGGCTAGGGGAGCCCCAGCCTTCGCCTCGGGGAGCCCTAGCCTGAAGCCTAGGGGTGCCCTAGCATGAAGGCTAGGGGAGCCCCAGCCTTCGCCTCGGGGAGCCCTAGCCTGAAGCCTAGGGGTGCCCTAGCCTGAAGGCTAGGGGAGCCCCAGCCTTCGCCTCGGGGAGCCCTAGCCTGAAGCCTAGGGGTGCCCTAGCCTGAAGGCTAGGGGAGCCCCAGCCTTCGCCTCGGGGAGCCCTAGCCTGAAGCCTAGGGGTGCCCTAGCCTGAAGGCTAGGGGACCCCCAGCCTTCGCCTCGGGGAGCCCTAGCCTGAAGCCTAGGGGTGCCCTAGCCTGAAGGCTAGGGGAGCCCCAGCCTTCGCCTCGGGGAGCCCTAGCCTGAAGCCTAGGGGTGCCCTAGCCTGAAGGCTAGGGGAGCCCCAGCCTTCGTCTCGGGGAGCCCTAGCCTGAAGCCTAGGGGTGCCCTAGCCTGAAGGCTAGGGGAGCCCCAGCCTTCGCCTCGGGGAGCCCTAGCCTGAAGCCTAGGGGTGCCCTAGCCTGAAGGCTAGGGGAGCCCCAGCCTTCGCCTCGGGGAGCCCTAGCCTGAAGCCTAGGGGTGCCCTAGCCTGAAGGCTAGGGGAGCCCCAGCCTTCGCCTCGGGGAGCCCTAGCCTGAAGCCTAGGGGTGCCCTAGCCTGAAGGCTAGGGGAGCCCCAGCCTTCGCCTCGGGGAGCCCTAGCCTGAAGCCTAGGGGTGCCCTAGCCTGTAGGCTAGGGGAGCCCCAGCCTTCGCCTCGGGGAGCCCTAGACTAAAGCCTAGGGGTGCCCTAGCCTGAAGGCTAGGGGAGCCCCAGCCTTCGCCTCGGGGAGCCCTAGACTAAAGCGTAGGGGTGCCCTAGCCTGAAGGCTAGGGGAGCCCCAGCCTTCGCCTCGGGGAGCCCTAGCCTAAAGCCTAGGGGTGCCCTAGCCTGAAGGCTAGGGGAGCCCCAGCCTTCGCCTAGGGGAGCCCTAGCCTAAAGCCTAGGGGTGCCCTAGCCTGAAGGCTAGGGGAGCCCCAGCCTTCGCCTAGGGGAGCCCTAGCCTAAAGCCTAGGGGTGCCCTAGCCTGAAGGCTAGGGGAGCCCCAGCCTTCGCCTAGGGGAGCCCTAGCCTAAAGCCTAGGGGTGCCCTAGCCTGAAGGCTAGGGGAGCCCCAGCCTTCGCCTAGGGGAGCCCTAGCCTAAAGCCTAGGGGTGCCCTAGCCTGAAGGCTAGGGGAGCCCCAGCCTTCGCCTAGGGGAGCCCAAGCCTAAAGCCTAGGGTTGCCCTAGCCTGAAGGCTAGGGGAGCCCCAGCCTTCGCCTAGGGGAGCCCTAGCCTAAAGCCTAGGGGTGCGCTAGCCTGAAGGCTAGGGGAGCCCCAGCCTTCGCCTAGGGGAGCCCTAGCCTAAAGCCTAGGGGTGCCCTAGCCTGAAGGCTAGGGGAGCCCCAGCCTTCGCCTAGGGGAGCCCTAGCCTAAAGCCTAGGGGTGCCCTAGCCTGAAGGCTAGGGGAGCCCTAGCCTTAGCCTAGGGGAGCCTAACGCCTAGGGGTGCCCTAGCCTGAAGGCTAGGGGAGCCCTAGCCTTAGCCTAGGGGAGCCTAACGCCTAGGGGTGCCCTAGCCTGAAGGCTAGGGGAGCCCTAGCCTTAGCCTAGGGGAGCCTAACGCCTAGGGGTGCCCTAGCCTGAAGGCTAGGGGAGCCCTAGCCTTAGCCTAGGGGAGCCTAACGCCTAGGGGTGCCCTAGCCTGAAGGCTAGGGGAGCCCTAGCCTTAGCCTAGGGGAGCCTAACGCCTAGGGGTGCCCTAGCCTGAAGGCTAGGGGAGCCCTAGCCTTAGCCTAGGGGAGCCTAACGCCTAGGGGTGCCCTAGCCTGAAGTCTAGGGGAGCCCTAGCCTTAGCCTAGGGGAGCCTAACGCCTAGGGGTGCCCTAGCCTGAAGGCTAGGGGAGCCCTAGCCTTAGCCTAGGGGAGCCCTAGCCTAAAGCCTAGGGGTGCCCTAGCCTGAAGGCTAGGGGAGCCCTAGCCTTAGCCTAGGGGAGCCTAACGCCTAGGGGTGCCCTAGCCTGAAGGCTAGGGGAGCCCTAGCCTTAGCCTAGGGGAGCCCTAGCCTAAAGCCTAGGGGTGCCCTAGCCTGAAGGCTAGGGGAGCCCTAGCCTTAGCCTAGGGGAGCCTAACGCCTAGGGGTGCCCTAGCCTGAAGGCTAGGGGAGCCCTAGCCTTAGCCTAGGGGAGCCTAACGCCTAGGGGTGCCCTAGCCTGAAGGCTAGGGGAGCCCTAGCCTTAGCCTAGGGGAGCCCTAGCCTAAAGCCTAGGGGTGCCCTAGCCTGAAGGCTAGGGGAGCCCTAGCCTTAGCCTAGGGGAGCCTAACGCCTAGGGGTGCCCTAGCCTGAAGGCTAGGGGAGCCCTAGCCTTAGCCTCGGGGAGCCCTAGCCTGAAGCCTAGGGGTGCCCTAGCCTGAAGGCTAGGGGAGCCCTAGCCTTCGCCTCGGGGAGCCCTAGCCTGAAGCCTAGGGGTGCCCTAGCCTGAAGGCTAGGGGAGCCCTAGCCTTCGCCTCGGGGAGCCCTAGCCTGAAGCCTAGGGGTGCCCTAGCCTGAAGGCTAGGGGAGCCCTAGCCTTCGCCTCGGGGAGCCCTAGCCTGAAGCCTAGGGGTGCCCTAGCCTGAAGGCTAGGGGAGCCCTAGCCTTCGCCTCGGGGAGCCCTAGCCTGAAGCCTAGGGGTGCCTTAGCCTGAAGGCTAGGGGAGCCCTAGCCTTCGTCTCGGGGAGCCCTAGCCTGAAGCCTAGGGGTGCCCTAGCCTGAAGGCTAGGGGAGCCCTAGCCTTCGTCTCGGGGAGCCCTAGCCTGAAGCCTAGGGGTGCCCTAGCCTGAAGGCTAGGGGAGCCCTAGCCTTCGCCTCGGGGAGCCCTAGCCTGAAGCCTAGGGGTGCCCTAGCCTGAAGGCTAGGGGAGCCCCAGCCTTCGCCTCGGGGAGCCCTAGACTGAAGCCTAGGGGTGCCCTAGCCTGAAGGCTAGGGGAGCCCCAGCCTTCGCCTAGGGGAGCCCTAGCCTAAAGCCTAGGGGTGCCCTAGCCTGAAGGCTAGGGGAGCCCCAGCCTTCGCCTAGGGGAGCCCTAGCCTAAAGCCTAGGGGTGCCCTAGCCTGAAGGCTAGGGGAGCCCCAGCCTTCGCCTAGGGGAGCCCTAGCCTAAAGCCTAGGGGTGCCCTAGCCTGAAGGCTAGGGGAGCCCCAGCCTTCGCCTAGGGGAGCCCTAGCCTAAAGCCTAGGGGTGCCCTAGCCTGAAGGCTAGGGGAGCCCCAGCCTTCGCCTAGGGGAGCCCTAGCCTAAAGCCTAGGGGTGCCCTAGCCTGAAGGCTAGGGGAGCCCCAGCCTTCGCCTAGGGGAGCCCAAGCCTAAAGCCTAGGGTTGCCCTAGCCTGAAGGCTAGGGGAGCCCCAGCCTTCGCCTAGGGGAGCCCTAGCCTAAAGCCTAGGGGTGCCCTAGCCTGAGGGCTAGGGGAGCCCCAGCCTTCGCCTAGGGGAGCCCTAGCCTAAAGCCTAGGGGTGCCCTAGCCTGAGGGCTAGGGGAGCCCCAGCCTTCGCCTAGGGGAGCCCTAGCCTAAAGCCTAGGGGTGCCCTAGCCTGAGGGCTAGGGGAGCCCCAGCCTTCGCCTAGGGGAGCCCTAGCCTAAAGCCTAGGGGTGCCCTAGCCTGAGGGCTAGGGGAGCCCCAGCCTTCGCCTAGGGGAGCCCTAGCCTAAAGCCTAGGGGTGCCCTAGCCTGAAGGCTAGGGGAGCCCCAGCCTTCGCCTAGGGGAGCCCTAGCCTAAAGCCTAGGGGTGCCCTAGCCTGAAGGCTAGGGGAGCCCCAGCCTTCTCCTAGGGGAGCCCTAGCCTAAAGCCTAGGGGTGCCCTAGCCTGAAGGCTAGGGGAGCCCCAGCCTTCGCCTAGGGGAGCCCTAGCCTAAAGCCTAGGGGTGCCCTAGCCTGAAGGCTAGGGGAGCCCCAGCCTTCGCCTAGGGGAGCCCTAGCCTAAAGCCTAGGGGTGCCCTAGCCTGAAGGCTAGGGGAGCCCCAGCCTTCGCCTAGGGGAGCCTAAAGCCTAGGGGTGCCCTAGCCTGAAGGCTAGGGGAGCCCCAGCCTTCGCCTAGGGGAGCCTAAAGCCTAGGGGTGCCCTAGCCTGAAGGCTAGGGGAGCCCCAGCCTTAGCCTAGGGGAGCCCTAGCCTAAAGCCTAGGGGTGCCCTAGCCTGAAGGCTAGGG
This sequence comes from Tenrec ecaudatus, assembly GCF_050624435.1. Classification (NCBI taxonomy): domain Eukaryota; kingdom Metazoa; phylum Chordata; class Mammalia; order Afrosoricida; family Tenrecidae; genus Tenrec; species Tenrec ecaudatus. Next base: position 58,177 of record NW_027459248.1, read on the forward strand.
GAACCCCAGCCTTAGCCTAGGGGAGCCTAAAGCCTAGGGGTGCCCTAGCCTGAAGGCTAGGGGAGCCCCAGCCTTAGCCTAGGGGAGCCCTAGCCTAAAGCCTAGGGGTGCCCTAGCCTGAAGGCTAGGGGAGCCCCAGCCTTAGCCTAGGGGAGCCTAAAGCCTAGGGGTGCCCTAGCCTGAAGGCTAGGGGAGCCCCAGCCTTAGCCTAGGGGAGCCCTAGCCTAAAGCCTAGGGGTGCCCTAGCCTGAAGGCTAGGGGAGCCCTAGCCTTAGCCTAGGGGAGCCTAAAGCCTAGGGGTGCCCTAGCCTGAAGGCTAGGGGAGCCCTAGCCTTAGCCTAGGGGAGCCCTAGCCTTAGCCTAGGGGAGCCTAAAGCCTAGGGGTGCCCTAGCCTGAAGGCTAGGGGAGCCCTAGCCTTAGCCTAGGGGAGCCTAAAGCCTAGGGGTGCCCTAGCCTGAAGGCTAGGGGAGCCCTAGCCTTAGCCTAGGGGAGCCCTAGCCTAAAGCCTAGGGGTGCCCTAGCCTGAAGGCTAGGGGAGCCCTAGCCTTAGCCTAGGGGAGCCGAAAGCCTAGGGGTGCCCTAGCCTGAAGGCTAGGGGAGCCCTAGCCTTAGCCTAGGGGAGCCTAAAGCCTAGGGGTGCCCTAGCCTGAAGGCTAGGGGAGCTCTAGCCTTAACCTAGGGGAGCCTAAAGCCTAGGGGTGCCCTAGCCTGAAGGCTAGGGGAGCCCTAGCCTTAGCCTAGGGGAGCCTAAAGCCTAGGGGTGCCCTAGCCTGAAGGCTAGGGGAGCCCTAGCCTTAGCCTAGGGGAGCCTAAAGCCTAGGGGTGCCCTAGCCTGAAGGCTAGGGGAGCCCTAGCCTTAGCCTAGGGGAGCCTAAAGCCTAGGGGTACCCTAGCCTGAAGGCTAGGGGAGCCCTAGCCTTAGCCTAGGGGAGCCTAAAGCCTAGGGGTGCCCTAGCCTGAAGGCTAGGGGAGCCCTAGCCTTAGCCTAGAAGCCTAAAGCCTAGGGGTGCTCTAGCCTGAAGGCTAGGGGAGCCCTAGCCTTAGCCTAGGGGAGCCTAAAGCCTAGGGGTGCCCTAGCCTGAAGGCTAGGGGAGCCCTAGCCTTAGCCTAGGGGAGCCTAAAGCCTAGGGGTGCCCTAGCCTGAAGGCTAGGGGAGGCCTAGCCTTAGCCTAGGGGAGCCTAAAGCCTAGGGGTGCCCTAGCCTGAAGGCTAGGGGAGCCCTAGCCTTAGCCTAGGGGAGCCTAAAGCCTAGGGGTGCCCTAGCCTGAAGGCTAGGGGAGCCCTAGCCTTAGCCTAGGGGAGCCTAAAGCCTAGGGGTGCCCTAGCCTGAAGGCTAGGGGAGCCCTAGCCTTAGCCTAGGGGAGCCTAAAGCCTAGGGGTGCCCTAGCCTGAAGGCTAGGGGAGCCCTAGCCTCAGCCTAGGGGAGCCTAAAGCCTAGGGGTGCCCTAGCCTGAAGGCTAGGGGAGCCCTAGCCTTCGCCTCGGGGAGCCCTAGCCTGAAGCCTAGGGTTGCCCTAGCCTGAAGGCTAGGGGAGCCCTAGCCTTCGTCTCGGGGAGCCCTAGCCTGAAGCCTAGGGGTGCCCTAGCCTGAAGGCTAGGGGAGCCCTAGCCTTCGCCTCGGGGAGCCCTAGCCTGAAGCCTAGGGGTGCCCTAGCCTGAAGGCTAGGGGAGCCCCAGCCTTCGCCTCGGGGAGCCCTAGCCTGAAGCCTAGGGGTGCCCTAGCCTGAAGGCTAGGGGAGCCCCAGCCTTCGCCTCGGGGAGCCCTAGCCTGAAGCCTAGGGGTGCCCTAGCATGAAGGCAAGGGGAGCCCCAGCCTTCGCCTCGGGGAGCCCTAGCCTGAAGCCTAGGGGTGCCCTAGCCTGAAGGCTAGGGGAGCCCCAGCCTTCGCCTCGGGGAGCCCTAGCCTGAAGCCTAGGGGTGCCCTAGCCTGAAGGCTAGGGGAGCCCCAGCCTTCGCCTCGGGGAGCCCTAGCCTGAAGCCTAGGGGTGCCCTAGCCTGAAGGCTAGGGGACCCCCAGCCTTCGCCTCGGGGAGCCCTAGCCTGAAGCCTAGGGGTGCCCTAGCCTGAAGGCTAGGGGAGCCCCAGCCTTCGCCTCGGGGAGCCCTAGCCTGAAGCCTAGGGGTGCCCTAGCCTGAAGGCTAGGGGAGCCCCAGCCTTCGTCTCGGGGAGCCCTAGCCTGAAGCCTAGGGGTGCCCTAGCCTGAAGGCTAGGGGAGCCCCAGCCTTCGCCTCGGGGAGCCCTAGCCTGAAGCCTAGGGGTGCCCTAGCCTGAAGGCTAGGGGAGCCCCAGCCTTCGCCTCGGGGAGCCCTAGCCTGAAGCCTAGGGGTGCCCTAGCCTGAAGGCTAGGGGAGCCCCAGCCTTCGCCTCGGGGAGCCCTAGCCTGAAGCCTAGGGGTGCCCTAGCCTGAAGGCTAGGGGAGCCCCAGCCTTCGCCTCGGGGAGCCCTAGCCTGAAGCCTAGGGGTGCCCTAGCCTGTAGGCTAGGGGAGCCCCAGCCTTCGCCTCGGGGAGCCCTAGACTAAAGCCTAGGGGTGCCCTAGCCTGAAGGCTAGGGGAGCCCCAGCCTTCGCCTCGGGGAGCCCTAGACTAAAGCGTAGGGGTGCCCTAGCCTGAAGGCTAGGGGAGCCCCAGCCTTCGCCTCGGGGAGCCCTAGCCTAAAGCCTAGGGGTGCCCTAGCCTGAAGGCTAGGGGAGCCCCAGCCTTCGCCTAGGGGAGCCCTAGCCTAAAGCCTAGGGGTGCCCTAGCCTGAAGGCTAGGGGAGCCCCAGCCTTCGCCTAGGGGAGCCCTAGCCTAAAGCCTAGGGGTGCCCTAGCCTGAAGGCTAGGGGAGCCCCAGCCTTCGCCTAGGGGAGCCCTAGCCTAAAGCCTAGGGGTGCCCTAGCCTGAAGGCTAGGGGAGCCCCAGCCTTCGCCTAGGGGAGCCCTAGCCTAAAGCCTAGGGGTGCCCTAGCCTGAAGGCTAGGGGAGCCCCAGCCTTCGCCTAGGGGAGCCCAAGCCTAAAGCCTAGGGTTGCCCTAGCCTGAAGGCTAGGGGAGCCCCAGCCTTCGCCTAGGGGAGCCCTAGCCTAAAGCCTAGGGGTGCGCTAGCCTAAAGGCTAGGGGAGCCCCAGCCTTCGCCTAGGGGAGCCCTAGCCTAAAGCCTAGGGGTGCCCTAGCCTGAAGGCTAGGGGAGCCCCAGCCTTCGCCTAGGGGAGCCCTAGCCTAAAGCCTAGGGGTGCCCTAGCCTGAAGGCTAGGGGAGCCCTAGCCTTAGCCTAGGGGAGCCTAACGCCTAGGGGTGCCCTAGCCTGAAGGCTAGGGGAGCCCTAGCCTTAGCCTAGGGGAGCCTAACGCCTAGGGGTGCCCTAGCCTGAAGGCTAGGGGAGCCCTAGCCTTAGCCTAGGGGAGCCTAAAGCCTAGGGGTGCCCTAGCCTGAAGGCTAGGGGAGCCCTAGCCTTAGCCTAGGGGAGCCTAACGCCTAGGGGTGCCCTAGCCTGAAGGCTAGGGGAGCCCTAGCCTTAGCCTAGGGGAGCCTAACGCCTAGGGGTGCCCTAGCCTGAAGGCTAGGGGAGCCCTAGCCTTAGCCTAGGGGAGCCTAACGCCTAGGGGTGCCCTAGCCTGAAGTCTAGGGGAGCCCTAGCCTTAGCCTAGGGGAGCCTAACGCCTAGGGGTGCCCTAGCCTGAAGGCTAGGGGAGCCCTAGCCTTAGCCTAGGGGAGCCCTAGCCTAAAGCCTAGGGGTACCCTAGCCTGAAGGCTAGGGGAGCCCTAGCCTTAGCCTAGGGGAGCCTAACGCCTAGGGGTGCCCTAGCCTGAAGGCTAGGGGAGCCCTAGCCTTAGCCTAGGGGAGCCCTAGCCTAAAGCCTAGGGGTGCCCTAGCCTGAAGGCTAGGGGAGCCCTAGCCTTAGCCTAGGGGAGCCTAACGCCTAGGGGTGCCCTAGCCTGAAGGCTAGGGGAGCCCTAGCCTTAGCCTAGGGGAGCCTAACGCCTAGGGGTGCCCTAGCCTGAAGGCTAGGGGAGCCCTAGCCTTAGCCTAGGGGAGCCCTAGCCTAAAGCCTAGGGGTGCCCTAGCCTGAAGGCTAGGGGAGCCCTAGCCTTAGCCTAGGGGAGCCTAACGCCTAGGGGTGCCCTAGCCTGAAGGCTAGGGGAGCCCTAGCCTTAGCCTCGGGGAGCCCTAGCCTGAAGCCTAGGGGTGCCCTAGCCTGAAGGCTAGGGGAGCCCTAGCCTTCGCCTCGGGGAGCCCTAGCCTGAAGCCTAGGGGTGCCCTAGCCTGAAGGCTAGGGGAGCCCTAGCCTGAAGGCTAGGGGAGCCCTAGCCTTCGCCTCGGGGAGCCCTAGCCTGAAGCCTAGGGGTGCCCTAGCCTGAAGGCTAGGGGAGCCCTAGCCTTCGCCTCGGGGAGCCCTAGCCTGAAGCCTAGGGGTGCCCTAGCCTGAAGGCTAGGGGAGCCCTAGCCTTCGCCTCGGGGAGCCCTAGCCTGAAGCCTAGGGGTGCCTTAGCCTGAAGGCTAGGGGAGCCCTAGCCTTCGTCTCGGGGAGCCCTAGCCTGAAGCCTAGGGGTGCCCTAGCCTGAAGGCTAGGGGAGCCCTAGCCTTCGTCTCGGGGAGCCCTAGCCTGAAGCCTAGGGGTGCCCTAGCCTGAAGGCTAGGGGAGCCCTAGCCTTCGCCTCGGGGAGCCCTAGCCTGAAGCCTAGGGGTGCCCTAGCCTGAAGGCTAGGGGAGCCCCAGCCTTCGCCTCGGGGAGCCCTAGACTGAAGCCTAGGGGTGCCCTAGCCTGAAGGCTAGGGGAGCCCCAGCCTTCGCCTAGGGGAGCCCTAGCCTAAAGCCTAGGGGTGCCCTAGCCTGAAGGCTAGGGGAGCCCCAGCCTTCGCCTAGGGGAGCCCTAGCCTAAAGCCTAGGGGTGCCCTAGCCTGAAGGCTAGGGGAGCCCCAGCCTTCGCCTAGGGGAGCCCTAGCCTAAAGCCTAGGGGTGCCCTAGCCTGAAGGCTAGGGGAGCCCCAGCCTTCGCCTAGGGGAGCCCTAGCCTAAAGCCTAGGGGTGCCCTAGCCTGAAGGCTAGGGGAGCCCCAGCCTTCGCCTAGGGGAGCCCTAGCCTAAAGCCTAGGGGTGCCCTAGCCTGAAGGCTAGGGGAGCCCCAGCCTTCGCCTAGGGGAGCCCAAGCCTAAAGCCTAGGGTTGCCCTAGCCTGAAGGCTAGGGGAGCCCCAGCCTTCGCCTAGGGGAGCCCTAGCCTAAAGCCTAGGGGTGCCCTAGCCTGAGGGCTAGGGGAGCCCCAGCCTTCGCCTAGGGGAGCCCTAGCCTAAAGCCTAGGGGTGCCCTAGCCTGAGGGCTAGGGGAGCCCCAGCCTTCGCCTAGGGGAGCCCTAGCCTAAAGCCTAGGGGTGCCCTAGCCTGAGGGCTAGGGGAGCCCCAGCCTTCGCCTAGGGGAGCCCTAGCCTAAAGCCTAGGGGTGCCCTAGCCTGAGGGCTAGGGGAGCCCCAGCCTTCGCCTAGGGGAGCCCTAGCCTAAAGCCTAGGGGTGCCCTAGCCTGAAGGCTAGGGGAGCCCCAGCCTTCGCCTAGGGGAGCCCTAGCCTAAAGCCTAGGGGTGCCCTAGCCTGAAGGCTAGGGGAGCCCCAGCCTTCTCCTAGGGGAGCCCTAGCCTAAAGCCTAGGGGTGCCCTAGCCTGAAGGCTAGGGGAGCCCCAGCCTTCGCCTAGGGGAGCCCTAGCCTAAAGCCTAGGGGTGCCCTAGCCTGAAGGCTAGGGGAGCCCCAGCCTTCGCCTAGGGGAGCCCTATCCTAAAGCCTAGGGGTGCCCTAGCCTGAAGGCTAGGGGAGCCCCAGCCTTCGCCTAGGGGAGCCTAAAGCCTATGGGTGCCCTAGCCTGAAGGCTAGGGGAGCCCCAGCCTTCGCCTAGGGGAGCCTAAAGCCTAGGGGTGCCCTAGCCTGAAGGCTAGGGGAGCCCCAGCCTTAGCCTAGGGGAGCCCTAGCCTAAAGCCTAGGGGTGCCCTAGCCTGAAGGCTAGGGGAGCCCCAGCCTTAGCCTAGGGGAGCCTAAAGCCTAGGGGTGCCCTAGCCTGAAGGCTAGGGGAGCCCCAGCCTTAGCCTAGGGGAGCCCTAGCCTAAAGCCTAGGGGTGCCCTAGCCTGAAGGCTAGGGGAGCCCCAGCCTTAGCCTAGGGGAGCCTAAAGCCTAGGGGTGCCCTAGCCTGAAGGCTAGGGGAGCCCTAGCCTTAGCCTAGGGGAGCCCTAGCCTTAGCCTAGGGGAGCCTAAAGCCTAGGGGTGCCCTAGCCTGAAGGCTAGGGGAGCCCTAGCCTTAGCCTAGGGGAGCCCTAGCCTAAAGCCTAGGGGTGCCCTAGCCTGAAGGCTAGGGGAGCCCTAGCCTTAGCCTAGGGGAGCCTAAAGCCTAGGGGTGCCCTAGCCTGAAGGCTAGGGGAGCCCTAGCCTTAGCCTAGGGGAGCCTAAAGCCTAGGGGTGCCCTAGCCTGAAGGCTAGGGGAGCTCTAGCCTTAACCTAGGGGAGCCTAAAGCCTAGGGGTGCCCTAGCCTGAAGGCTAGGGGAGCCCTAGCCTTAGCCTAGGGGAGCCTAAAGCCTAGGGGTGCCCTAGCCTGAAGGCTAGGGGAGCCCTAGCCTTAGCCTAGGGGAGCCTAAAGCCTAGGGGTGCCCTAGCCTGAAGGCTAGGGGAGCCCTAGCCTTAGCCTAGGGGAGCCTAAAGCCTAGGGGTACCCTAGCCTGAAGGCTAGGGGAGCCCTAGCCTTAGCCTAGGGGAGCCTAAAGCCTAGGGGTGCCCTAGCCTGAAGGCTAGGGGAGCCCTAGCCTTAGCCTAGAAGCCTAAAGCCTAGGGGTGCTCTAGCCTGAAGGCTAGGGGAGCCCTAGCCTTAGCCTAGGGGAGCCTAAAGCCTAGGGGTGCCCTAGCCTGAAGGCTAGGGGAGCCCTAGCCTTAGCCTAGGGGAGCCTAAAGCCTAGGGGTGCCCTAGCCTGAAGGCTAGGGGAGGCCTAGCCTTAGCCTAGGGGAGCCTAAAGCCTAGGGGTGCCCTAGCCTGAAGGCTAGGGGAGCCCTAGCCTTAGCCTAGGGGAGCCTAAAGCCTAGGGGTGCCCTAGCCTGAAGGCTAGGGGAGCCCTAGCCTTAGCCTAGGGGAGCCTAAAGCCTAGGGGTGCCCTAGCCTGAAGGCTAGGGGAGCCCTAGCCTTAGCCTAGGGGAGCCTAAAGCCTAGGGGTGCCCTAGCCTGAAGGCTAGGGGAGCCCTAGCCTTAGCCTAGGGGAGCCTAAAGCCTAGGGGTGCCCTAGCCTGAAGGCTAGGGGAGCCCTAGCCTCAGCCTAGGGGAGCCTAAAGCCTAGGGGTGCCCTAGCCTGAAGGCTAGGGGAGCCCTAGCCTTAGCCAGGGGAGCCTAAAGCCTAGGGGTGCCCTAGCAAGAAGGCTAGGGGAGCCCTAGCCTTAGCCTAGGGGAGCCTAAAGCCTAGGGGTGCCCTAGCCTGAAGGCTAGGGGAGCCCTAGCCTTAGCCTAGGGGAGCCTAAAGCCTAGGGGTGCCCTAGCCTGAAGGCTAGGGGAGCCCTAGCCTTAGCCTAGGGGAGCCTAAAGCCTAGGGGTGCCCTAGCCTGAAGGCTAGGGGAGACCTAGCCTTAGCCTAGGGGAGCCTAAAGCCTAGGGGTGCCCTAGCCTGAAGGCTAGGGGAGCCCTAGCCTTAGCCTAGGGGAGCCTAAAGCCTAGGGGTGCCCTAGCCTGAAGGCTAGGGGAGCCCTAGCCTTAGCCTAGGGGAGCCTAACGCCTAGGGGTGCCCTAGCCTGAAGGCTAGGGGAGCCCTAGCCTTAGCCTAGGGGAGCCTAACGCCTAGGGGTGCCCTAGCCTGAAGGCTAGGGGAGCCCTAGCCTTAGCCTAGGGGAGCCTAACGCCTAGGGGTGCCCTAGCCTGAAGGCTAGGGGAGCCCTAGCCTTAGCCTAGGGGAGCCTAACGCCTAGGGGTGCCCTAGCCTGAAGGCTAGGGGAGCCCTAGCCTTAGCCTAGGGGAGCCTAACGCCTAGGGGTGCCCTAGCCTGAAGGATAGGGGAGCCCTAGCCTTAGCCTAGGGGAGCCTAACGCCTAGGGGTGCCCTAGCCTGAAGGATAGGGGAGCCCTAGCCTTAGCCTAGGGGAGCCTAACGCCTAGGGGTGCCCTAGCCTGAAGGCTAGGGGAGCCCTAGCCTTAGCCTAGGGGAGCCTAACGCCTAGGGGTGCCCTAGCCTGAAGGCTAGGGGAGCCCTAGCCTTAGCCTAGGGGAGCCCTAGCCTAAAGCCTAGGGGTGCCCTAGCCTGAAGGCTAGGGGAGCCCTAGCCTTAGCCTAGGGGAGCCTAACGCCTAGGGGTGCCCTAGCCTGAAGGCTAGGGGAGCCCTAGCCTTAGCCTAGGGGAGCCTAACGCCTAGGGGTGCCCTAGCCTGAAGGCTAGGGGAGCCCTAGCCTTAGCCTAGGGGAGCCCTAGCCTAAAGCCTAGGGGTGCCCTAGCCTGAAGGCTAGGGGAGCCCTAGCCTTAGCCTAGGGGAGCCTAACGCCTAGGGGTGCCCTAGCCTGAAGGCTAGGGGAGCCCTAGCCTTAGCCTAGGGGAGCACTAGCCTAAAGCCTAGGGGTGCCCTAGCCTGAAGGCTAGGGGAGCCCTAGCCTTAGCCTAGGGGAGCCTAACGCCTAGGGGTGCCCTAGCCTGAAGGCTAGGGGAGCCCTAGCCTTAGCCTGGGGAGCCCTAGCCTAAAGCCTAGGGGTGCCCTAGCCTGAAGGCTAGGGGAGCCCTAGCCTTAGCCTAGGGGAGCCTAACGCCTAGGGGTGCCCTAGCCTGAAGGCTAGGGTAGCCCTAGCCTTAGCCTCGGGGAGCCCTAGCCTGAAGCCTAGGGGTGCCCTAGCCTGAAGGCTAGGGGAGCCCTAGCCTTCGCCTCGGGGAGCCCTAGCCTGAAGCCTAGGGGTGCCCTAGCCTGAAGGCTAGGGGAGCCCTAGCCTTCGCCTCGGGGAGCCCTAGCCTGAAGCCTAGGGGTGCCCTAGCCTGAAGGCTAGGGGAGCCCTAGCCTTCGCCTTGGGGAGCCCTAGCCTGAAGCCTAGGGGTGCCCTAGCCTGAAGGCTAGGGGAGCCCTAGCCTTCGCCTCGGGGAGCCCTAACCTGAAGCCTAGGGGTGCCCTAGCCTGAAGGCTAGGGGAGCCCTAGCCTTCGCCTCGGGGAGCCCTAGCCTGAAGCCTAGGGGTGCCCTAGCCTGAAGGCTAGGGGAGCCCTAGCCTTCGCCTCGGGGAGCCCTAGCCTGAAGCCTAGGGGTGCCCTAGCCTGAAGGCTAGGGGAGCCCTAGCCTTCGCCTCGGGGAGCCCTAGCCTGAAGCCTAGGGGTGCCCTAGCCTGAAGGCTAGGGGAGCCCTAGCCTTCGCCTCGGGGAGCCCTAGCCTGAAGGCTAGGGGAGCCCTAGCCTTCGCCTCGGGGAGCCCTAGCCTGAAGCCTAGGGGTGCCCTAGCCTGAAGGCTAGGGGAGCCCTAGCCTTCGCCTCGGGGAGCCCTAGCCTGAAGCCTAGGGGTGCCCTAGCCTGAAGGCCAGGGGAGCCCTAGCCTTCGCCTCGGGGAGCCCTAGCCTGAAGCCTAGGGGTGCCCTAGCCTGAAGGCCAGGGGAGCCCTAGCCTTCGCCTCGGGGAGCCCTAGCCTGAAGCCTAGGGGTGCCCTAGCCTGAAGGCCAGGGGAGCCCTAGCCTTCGCCTCGGGGAGCCCTAGCCTGAAGCCTAGGGGTGCCCTAGCCTGAAGGCCAGGGGAGCCCTAGCCTTCGCCTCGGGGAGCCCTAGCCTGAAGCCTAGGGGTGCCCTAGCCTGAAGGCCAGGGGAGCCCTAGCCTTCGCCTCGGGGAGCCCTAGCCTGAAGCCTAGGGGTGCCCTAGCCTGAAGGCCAGGGGAGCCCTAGCCTTCGCCTCGGGGAGCCCTAGCCTGAAGCCTAGGGGTGCCCTAGCCTGAAGGCCAGGGGAGCCCTAGCCTTCGCCTCGGGGAGCCCTAGCCTGAAGCCTAGGGGTGCCCTAGCCTGAAGGCCAGGGGAGCCCTAGCCTTCGCCTCGGGGAGCCCTAGCCTGAAGCCTAGGGGTGCCCTAGCCTGAAGGCTAGGGGAGCCCTAGCCTTCGCCTCGGGGAGCCCTAGCCTGAAGCCTAGGGGTGCCCTAGCCTGAAGGCTAGGGGAGCCCTAGCCTTCGCCTCGGGGAGCCCTAGCCTGAAGGCTAGGGGAGCCCTAGCCTTCGCCTCGGGGAGCCCTAGCCTGAAGCCTAGGGGTGCCCTAGCCTGAAGGCTAGGGGAGCCCTAGCCTTCGCCTCGGGGAGCCCTAGCCTGAAGCCTAGGGGTGCCCTAGCCTGAAGGCCAGGGGAGCCCTAGCCTTCGCCTCGGGGAGCCCTAGCCTGAAGCCTAGGGGTGCCCTAGCCTGAAGGCCAGGGGAGCCCTAGCCATCGCCTCGGGGAGCCCTAGCCTGAAGCCTAGGGGTGCCCTAGCCTGAAGGCCAGGGGAGCCCTAGCCTTCGCCTCGGGGAGCCCTAGCCTGAAGCCTAGGGGTGCCCTAGCCTGAAGGCCAGGGGAGCCCTAGCCTTCGCCTCAGGGAGCCCTAGCCTGAAGCCTAGGGGTGCCCTAGCCTGAAGGCCAGGGGAGCCCTAGCCTTCGCCTCGGGGAGCCCTAGCCTGAAGCCTAGGGGTGCCCTAGCCTGAAGGCCAGGGGAGCCCTAGCCTTCGCCTCGGGGAGCCCTAGCCTGAAGCCTAGGGGTGCCCTAGCCTGAAGGCCAGGGGAGCCCTAGCCTTCGCCTCGGGGAGCCCTAGCCTGAAGCCTAGGGGTGCCCTAGCCTGAAGGCCAGGGGAGCCCTAGCCTTCGCCTCGGGGAGCCCTAGCCTGAAGCCTAGGGGTGCCCTAGCCTGAAGGCCAGGGGAGCCCTAGCCTTCGCCTCGGGGAGCCCTAGCCTGAAGCCTAGGGGTGCCCTAGCCTGAAGGCCAGGGGAGCCCTAGCCTTCGCCTCGGGGAGCCCTAGCCTGAAGCCTAGGGGTGCCCTAGCCTGAAGGCCAGGGGAGCCCTAGCCTTCGCCTCGGGGAGCCCTAGCCTGAAGCCTAGGTGTGCCCTAGCCTGAAGGCCAGGGGAGCCCTAGCCTTCGCCTCGGGGAGCCCTAGCCTGAAGCCTAGGGGTGCCCTAGCCTGAAGGCCAGGGGAGCCCTAGCCTGAAGGCCCGGGGAGCCCTAGCCTTCGCCTCGGGGAGCCCTAGCCTGAAGCCTAGGGGTGCCCTAGCCTGAAGGCCCGGGGAGCCCTAGCCTTCGCCTCGGGGAGCCCTAGCCTGAAGCCTAGGGGTGCCCTAGCCTGAAGGCCCGGGGAGCCCTAGCCTTCGCCTCGGGGAGCCCTAGCCTGAAGCCTAGGGGTGCCCTAGCCTGAAGGCCCGGGGAGCCCTAGCCTTCGCCTCGGGGAGCCCTAGCCTGAAGCCTAGGGGTGCCCTAGCCTGAAGGCCCGGGGAGCCCTAGCCTTCGCCTCGGGGAGCCCTAGCCTGAAGCCTAGGGGTGCCCTAGCCTGAAGGCCCGGGGAGCCCTAGCCTTCGCCTCGGGGAGCCCTAGCCTGAAGCCTAGGGGTGCCCTAGCCTGAAGGCCCGGGGAGCCCTAGCCTTCGCCTCGGGGAGCCCTAGCCTGAAGCCTAGGGGTGCCCTAGCCTGAAGGCCCGGGGAGCCCTAGCCTTCGCCTCGGGGAGCCCTAGCCTGAAGCCTAGGGGTGCCCTAGCCTGAAGGCCCGGGGAGCCCTAGCCTTCGCCTCGGGGAGCCCTAGCCTGAAGCCTAGGGGTGCCCTAGCCTGAAGGCCCGGGGAGCCCTAGCCTTCGCCTCGGGGAGCCCTAGCCTGAAGCCTAGGGGTGCCCTAGCCTGAAGGCCCGGGGAGCCCTAGCCTTCGCCTCGGGGAGCCCTAGCCTGAAGCCTAGGGGTGCCCTAGCCTGAAGGCCCGGGGAGCCCTAGCCTTCGCCTCGGGGAGCCCTAGCCTGAAGCCTAGGGGTGCCCTAGCCTGAAGGCCAGGGGAGCCCTAGCCTTCGCCTCGGGGAGCCCTAGCCTGAAGCCTAGGGGTGCCCTAGCCTGAAGGCCAGGGGAGCCCTAGCCTTCGCCTCGGGGAGCCCTAGCCTGAAGCCTAGGGGTGCCCTAGCCTGAAGGCCAGGGGAGCCCTAGCCTTCGCCTCGGGGAGCCCTAGCCTGAAGCCTAGGGGTGCCCAAGCCTGAAGGCCAGGGGAGCCCTAGCCTTCGCCTCGGGGAGCCCTAGCCTGAAGCCTAGGGGTGCCCTAGCCTGAAGGCCCGGGGAGCCCTAGCCTTCGCCTCGGGGAGCCCTAGCCTGAAGCCTAGGGGTGCCCTAGCCTGAAGGCCAGGGGAGCCCTAGCCTTCGCCTCGGGGAGCCCTAGCCTGAAGCCTAGGGGTGCCCTAGCCTGAAGGCCAGGGGAGCCCTAGCCTTAGCCTAGGGGAGCCCTAGCCTGAAGCCTAGGGGTGCCCTAGCCTGAAGGCCAGGGGAGCCCTAGCCTTCGCCTCGGGGAGCCCTAGCCTGAAGCCTAGGGGTGCCCTAGCCTGAAGGCCAGGGGAGCCCTAGCCTTAGCCTAGGGGAGCCCTAGCCTAAAGCCTAGGGGTGCCCTAGCCTGAAGGCTAGGGGAGCCCTAGCCTTAGCCTAGGGGAGCCTAACGCCTAGGGGTGCCCTAGCCTGAAGGCTAGGGGAGCCCTAGCCTTAGCCTAGGGGAGCCTAACGCCTAGGGGTGCCCTAGCCTGAAGGCTAGGGGAGCCCTAGCCTTAGCCTAGGGGAGCCCTAGCCTAAAGCCTAGGGGTGCCCTAGCCTGAAGGCTAGGGGAGCCCTAGCCTTAGCCTAGGGGAGCCTAACGCCTAGGGGTGCCCTAGCCTGAAGGCTAGGGGAGCCCTAGCCTTAGCCTAGGGGAGCACTAGCCTAAAGCCTAGGGGTGCCCTAGCCTGAAGGCTAGGGGAGCCCTAGCCTTAGCCTAGGGGAGCCTAACGCCTAGGGGTGCCCTAGCCTGAAGGCTAGGGGAGCCCTAGCCTTAGCCTGGGGAGCCCTAGCCTAAAGCCTAGGGGTGCCCTAGCCTGAAGGCTAGGGGAGCCCTAGCCTTAGCCTAGGGGAGCCTAACGCCTAGGGGTGCCCTAGCCTGAAGGCTAGGGTAGCCCTAGCCTTAGCCTCGGGGAGCCCTAGCCTGAAGCCTAGGGGTGCCCTAGCCTGAAGGCTAGGGGAGCCCTAGCCTTCGCCTCGGGGAGCCCTAGCCTGAAGCCTAGGGGTGCCCTAGCCTGAAGGCTAGGGGAGCCCTAGCCTTCGCCTCGGGGAGCCCTAGCCTGAAGCCTAGGGGTGCCCTAGCCTGAAGGCTAGGGGAGCCCTAGCCTTCGCCTTGGGGAGCCCTAGCCTGAAGCCTAGGGGTGCCCTAGCCTGAAGGCTAGGGGAGCCCTAGCCTTCGCCTCGGGGAGCCCTAACCTGAAGCCTAGGGGTGCCCTAGCCTGAAGGCTAGGGGAGCCCTAGCCTTCGCCTCGGGGAGCCCTAGCCTGAAGCCTAGGGGTGCCCTAGCCTGAAGGCTAGGGGAGCCCTAGCCTTCGCCTCGGGGAGCCCTAGCCTGAAGCCTAGGGGTGCCCTAGCCTGAAGGCTAGGGGAGCCCTAGCCTTCGCCTCGGGGAGCCCTAGCCTGAAGCCTAGGGGTGCCCTAGCCTGAAGGCTAGGGGAGCCCTAGCCTTCGCCTCGGGGAGCCCTAGCCTGAAGGCTAGGGGAGCCCTAGCCTTCGCCTCGGGGAGCCCTAGCCTGAAGCCTAGGGGTGCCCTAGCCTGAAGGCTAGGGGAGCCCTAGCCTTCGCCTCGGGGAGCCCTAGCCTGAAGCCTAGGGGTGCCCTAGCCTGAAGGCCAGGGGAGCCCTAGCCTTCGCCTCGGGGAGCCCTAGCCTGAAGCCTAGGGGTGCCCTAGCCTGAAGGCCAGGGGAGCCCTAGCCTTCGCCTCGGGGAGCCCTAGCCTGAAGCCTAGGGGTGCCCTAGCCTGAAGGCCAGGGGAGCCCTAGCCTTCGCCTCGGGGAGCCCTAGCCTGAAGCCTAGGGGTGCCCTAGCCTGAAGGCCAGGGGAGCCCTAGCCTTCGCCTCGGGGAGCCCTAGCCTGAAGCCTAGGGGTGCCCTAGCCTGAAGGCCAGGGGAGCCCTAGCCTTCGCATCGGGGAGCCCTAGCCTGAAGCCTAGGGGTGCCCTAGCCTGAAGGCCAGGGGAGCCCTAGCCTTCGCCTCGGGGAGCCCTAGCCTGAAGCCTAGGGGTGCCCTAGCCTGAAGGCCAGGGGAGCCCTAGCCTTCGCCTCGGGGAGCCCTAGCCTGAAGCCTAGGGGTGCCCTAGCCTGAAGGCCAGGGGAGCCCTAGCCTTCGCCTCGGGGAGCCCTAGCCTGAAGCCTAGGGGTGCCCTAGCCTGAAGGCTAGGGGAGCCCTAGCCTTCGCCTCGGGGAGCCCTAGCCTGAAGCCTAGGGGTGCCCTAGCCTGAAGGCTAGGGGAGCCCTAGCCTTCACCTCGGGGAGCCCTAGCCTGAAGGCTAGGGGAGCCCTAGCCTTCGCCTCGGGGAGCCCTAGCCTGAAGCCTAGGGGTGCCCTAGCCTGAAGGCCAGGGGAGCCCTAGCCTTCGCCTCGGGGAGCCCTAGCCTGAAGCCTAGGGGTGCCCTAGCCTGAAGGCCAGGGGAGCCCTAGCCTTCGCCTCGGGGAGCCCTAGCCTGAAGCCTAGGGGTGCCCTAGCCTGAAGGCCAGGGGAGCCCTAGCCATCGCCTCGGGGAGCCCTAGCCTGAAGCCTAGGGGTGCCCTAGCCTGAAGGCCAGGGGAGCCCTAGCCTTCGCCTCGGGGAGCCCTAGCCTGAAGCCTAGGGGTGCCCTAGCCTGAAGGCCAGGGGAGCCCTAGCCTTCGCCTCGGGGAGCCCTAGCCTGAAGCCTAGGGGTGCCCTAGCCTGAAGGCCAGGGGAGCCCTAGCCTTCGCCTCGGGGAGCCCTAGCCTGAAGCCTAGGGGTGCCCTAGCCTGAAGGCCAGGGGAGCCCTAGCCTTCGCCTCGGGGAGCCCTAGCCTGAAGCCTAGGGGTGCCCTAGCCTGAAGGCCAGGGGAGCCCTAGCCTTCGCCTCAGGGAGCCCTAGCCTGAAGCCTAGGGGTGCCCTAGCCTGAAGGCCAGGGGAGCCCTAGCCTTCGCCTCGGGGAGCCCTAGCCTGAAGCCTAGGGGTGCCCTAGCCTGAAGGCCAGGGGAGCCCTAGCCTTCGCCTCGGGGAGCCCTAGCCTGAAGCCTAGGGGTGCCCTAGCCTGAAGGCCAGGGGAGCCCTAGCCTTCGCCTCGGGGAGCCCTAGCCTGAAGCCTAGGTGTGCCCTAGCCTGAAGGCCAGGGGAGCCCTAGCCTTCGCCTCGGGGAGCCCTAGCCTGAAGCCTAGGGGTGCCCTAGCCTGAAGGCCAGGGGAGCCCTAGCCTGAAGGCCCGGGGAGCCCTAGCCTTCGCCTCGGGGAGCCCTAGCCTGAAGCCTAGGGGTGCCCTAGCCTGAAGGCCCGGGGAGCCCTAGCCTTCGCCTCGGGGAGCCCTAGCCTGAAGCCTAGGGGTGCCCTAGCCTGAAGGCCCGGGGAGCCCTAGCCTTCGCCTCGGGGAGCCCTAGCCTGAAGCCTAGGGGTGCCCTAGCCTGAAGGCCCGGGGAGCCCTAGCCTTCGCCTCGGGGAGCCCTAGCCTGAAGCCTAGGGGTGCCCTAGCCTGAAGGCCCGGGGAGCCCTAGCCTTCGCCTCGGGGAGCCCTAGCCTGAAGCCTAGGGGTGCCCTAGCCTGAAGGCCCGGGGAGCCCTAGCCTTCGCCTCGGGGAGCCCTAGCCTGAAGCCTAGGGGTGCCCTAGCCTGAAGGCCCGGGGAGCCCTAGCCTTCGCCTCGGGGAGCCCTAGCCTGAAGCCTAGGGGTGCCCTAGCCTGAAGGCCCGGGGAGCCCTAGCCTTCGCCTCGGGGAGCCCTAGCCTGAAGCCTAGGGGTGCCCTAGCCTGAAGGCCCGGGGAGCCCTAGCCTTCGCCTCGGGGAGCCCTAGCCTGAAGCCTAGGGGTGCCCTAGCCTGAAGGCCCGGGGAGCCCTAGCCTTCGCCTCGGGGAGCCCTAGCCTGAAGCCTAGGGGTGCCCTAGCCTGAAGGCCCGGGGAGCCCTAGCATTCGCCTCGGGGAGCCCTAGCCTGAAGCCTAGGGGTGCCCTAGCCTGAAGGCCCGGGGAGCCCTAGCCTTCGCCTCGGGGAGCCCTAGCCTGAAGCCTAGGGGTGCCCTAGCCTGAAGGCCAGGGGAGCCCTAGCCTTCGCCTCGGGGAGCCCTAGCCTGAAGCCTAGGGGTGCCCTAGCCTGAAGGCCAGGGGAGCCCTAGCCTTCGCCTCGGGGAGCCCTAGCCTGAAGCCTAGGGGTGCCCTAGCCTGAAGGCCAGGGGAGCCCTAGCCTTCGCCTCGGGGAGCCCTAGCCTGAAGCCTAGGGGTGCCCAAGCCTGAAGGCCAGGGGAGCCCTAGCCTTCGCCTCGGGGAGCCCTAGCCTGAAGCCTAGGGGTGCCCTAGCCTGAAGGCCCGGGGAGCCCTAGCCTTCGCCTCGGGGAGCCCTAGCCTGAAGCCTAGGGGTGCCCTAGCCTGAAGGCCAGGGGAGCCCTAGCCTTCGCCTCGGGGAGCCCTAGCCTGAAGCCTAGGGGTGCCCTAGCCTGAAGGCCAGGGGAGCCCTAGCCTTCGCCTCGGGGAGCCCTAGCCTGAAGCCTAGGGCTGCCCTAGCCTGAAGGCCAGGGGAGCCCTAGCCTTCGCCTCGGGGAGCCCTAGCCTGAAGCCTAGGAGTGCCCTAGCCTGAAGGCCAGGGGAGCCCTAGCCTTCGCCTCGGGGAGCCCTAGCCTGAAGCCTAGGGGTGCCCTAGCCTGAAGGCCCGGGGAGCCCTAGCCTTCGCCTCGGGGAGCCCTAGCCTGAAGCCTAGGGGTGCCCTAGCCTGAAGGCCCGGGGAGCCCTAGCCTTCGCCTCGGGGAGCCCTAGCCTGAAGCCTAGGGGTGCCCTAGCCTGAAGGCCCGGGGAGCCCTAGCCTTCGCCTCGGGGAGCCCTAGGCTGAAGCCTAGGGGTGCCCTAGCCTGAAGGCCCGGGGAGCCCTAGCCTTCGCCTCGGGGAGCCCTAGGCTGAAGCCTAGGGGTGCCCTAGCCTGAAGGCCCGGGGAGCCCTAGCCTTCGCCTCGGGGAGCCCTAGCCTGAAGCCTGGGGTGCCCTAGCCTGAAGGCCCGGGGAGCCCTAGCCTTCGCCTCGGGGAGCCCAACCTGAAGCCTAGGGGTGCCCTAGCCTGAAGGCCCGGGGAGCCCTAGCCTTCGCCTCGGGGAGCCCTAGCCTGAAGCCTAGGGGTGCCCTAGCCTGAAGGCCCGGGGAGCCCTAGCCTTCGCCTCGGGGAGCCCTAGCCTGAAGCCTAGGGGTGCCCTAGCCTGAAGGCCCGGGGAGCCCTAGCCTTCGCCTCGGGGAGCCCTAGCCTGAAGCCTAGGGGTGCCCTAGCCTGAAGGCCCGGGGAGCCCTAGCCTTCGCCTCGGGGAGCCCTAGCCTGAAGCCTAGGGGTGCCCTAGCCTGAAGGCCCGGGGAGCCCTAGCCTTCGCCTCGGGGAGCCCTAGCCTGAAGCCTAGGGGTGCCCTAGCCTGAAGGCCCGGGGAGCCCTAGCCTTCGCCTCGGGGAGCCCTAGCCTGAAGCCTAGGGGTGCCCTAGCCTGAAGGCCCGGGGAGCCCTAGCCTTCGCCTCGGGGAGCCCTAGCCTGAAGCCTAGGGGTGCCCTAGCCTGAAGGCCCGGGGAGCCCTAGCCTTCGCCTCGGGGAGCCCTAGCCTGAAGCCTAGGGGTGCCCTAGCCTGAAGGCCAGGGGAGCCCTAGCCTTCGCCTCGGGGAGCCCTAGCCTGAAGCCTAGGGGTGCCCTAGCCTGAAGGCCAGGGGAGCCCTAGCCTTCGCCTCGGGGAGCCCTAGCCTGAAGCCTAGGGGTGCCCTAACCTGAAGGCCAGGGGAGCCCTAGCCTTCGCCTCGGGGAGCCCTAGCCTGAAGCCTAGGGGTGCCCTAGCCTGAAGGCCCGGGGAGCCCTAGCCTTCGCCTCGGGGAGCCCTAGCCTGAAGCCTAGGGGTGCCCTAGCCTGAAGGCCCGGGGAGCCCTAGCCTTCGCCTCGGGGAGCCCTAGCCTGAAGCCTAGGGGTGCCCTAGCCTGAAGGCCCGGGGAGCCCTAGCCTTCGCCTCGGGGAGCCCTAGCCTGAAGCCTAGGGGTGCCCTAGCCTGAAGGCCCGGGGAGCCCTAGCCTTCGCCTCGGGGAGCCCTAGCCTGAAGCCTAGGGGTGCCCTAGCCTGAAGGCCAGGGGAGCCCTAGCCTTCGCCTCGGGGAGCCCTAGCCTGAAGCCTAGGGGTGCCCTAGCCTGAAGGCCAGGGGAGCCCTAGCCTTCGCCTCGGGGAGCCCTAGCCTGAAGCCTAGGGGTGCCCTAGCCTGAAGGCCAGGGGAGCCCTAGCCTTCGCCTCGGGGAGCCCTAGCCTGAAGCCTAGGGGTGCCCTAGCCTGAAGGCCAGGGGAGCCCTAGCCTTCGCCTCGGGGAGCCCTAGCCTGAAGCCTAGGGGTGCCCTAGCCTGAAGGCCAGGGGAGCCCTAGCCTTCGCCTCGGGGAGCCCTAGCCTGAAGCCTAGGGGTGCCCTAGCCTGAAGGCCAGGGGAGCCCTAGCCTTCGCCTCGGGGAGCCCTAGCCTGAAGCCTAGGGGTGCCCTAGCCTGAAGGCCAGGGGAGCCCTAGCCTTCGCCTCGGGGAGCCCTAGCCTGAAGCCTAGGGGTGCCCTAGCCTGAAGGCCCGGGGAGCCCTAGCCTTCGCCTCGGGGAGCCCTAGCCTGAAGCCTAGGGGTGCCCTAGCCTGAAGGCCCGGGGAGCCCTAGCCTTCGCCTCGGGGAGCCCTAGCCTGAAGCCTAGGGGTGCCCTAGCCTGAAGGCCCGGGGAGCCCTAGCCTTCGCCTCGGGGAGCCCTAGCCTGAAGCCTAGGGGTGCCCTAGCCTGAAGGCCAGGGGAGCCCTAGCCTTCGCCTCGGGGAGCCCTAGCCTGAAGCCTAGGGGTGCCCTAGCCTGAAGGCCAGGGGAGCCCTAGCCTTCGCCTCGGGGAGCCCTAGCCTGAAGCCTAGGGGTGCCCTAGCCTGAAGGCCCGGGGAGCCCTAGCCTTCGCCTCGGGGAGCCCTAGCCTGAAGCCTAGGGGTGCCCTAGCCTGAAGGCCCGGGGAGCCCTAGCCTTCGCCTCGGGGAGCCCTAGCCTGAAGCCTAGGGGTGCCCTAGCCTGAAGGCCCGGGGAGCCCTAGCCTTCGCCTCGGGGAGCCCTAGCCTGAAGCCTATGGGTGCCCTAGCCTGAAGGCCCGGGGAGCCCTAGCCTTCGCCTCGGGGAGCCCTAGCCTGAAGCCTAGGGGTGCCCTAGCCTGAAGGCCCGGGGAGCCCTAGCCTTCGCCTCGGGGAGCCCTAGCCTGAAGCCTAGGGGTGCCCTAGCCTGAAGGCCCGGGGAGCCCTAGCCTTCGCCTCGGGGAGCCCTAGCCTGAAGCCTAGGGGTGCCCTAGCCTGAAGGCCCGGGGAGCCCTAGCCTTCGCCTCGGGGAGCCCTAGCCTGAAGCCTAGGGGTGCCCTAGCCTGAAGGCCCGGGGAGCCCTAGCCTTCGCCTCGGGGAGCCCTAGCCTGAAGCCTAGGGGTGCCCTAGCCTGAAGGCCAGGGGAGCCCTAGCCTTCGCCTCGGGGAGCCCTAGCCTGAAGCCTAGGGGTGCCCTAGCCTGAAGGCCAGGGGAGCCCTAGCCTTCGCCTCGGGGAGCCCTAGCCTGAAGCCTAGGGGTGCCCAAGCCTGAAGGCCCGGGGAGCCCTAGCCTTCGCCTCGGGGAGCCCTAGCCTGAAGCCTAGGGGTGCCCTAGCCTGAAGGCCCGGGGAGCCCTAGCCTTCGCCTCGGGGAGCCCTAGCCTGAAGCCTAGGGGTGCCCTAGCCTGAAGGCCCGGGGAGCCCTAGCCTTCGCCTCGAGGAGCCCTAGCCTGAAGCCTAGGGGTGCCCTAGCCTGAAGGCCCGGGGAGCCCTAGCCTTCGCCTCGGGGAGCCCTAGCCTGAAGCCTAGGGGTGCCCTAGCCTGAAGGCCCGGGGAGCCCTAGCCTTCGCCTCAGGGAGCCCTAGCCTGAAGCCTAGGGGTGCCCTAGCCTGAAGGCCCGGGGAGCCCTAGCCTTCGCCTCGGGGAGCCCTAGCCTGAAGCCTAGGGGTGCCCTAGCCTGAAGGCCCGGGGAGCCCTAGCCTTCGCCTCGGGGAGCCCTAGCCTGAAGCCTAGGGGTGCCCTAGCCTGAAGGCCCGGGGAGCCCTAGCCTTCGCCTCGGGGAGCCCTAGCCTGAAGCCTAGGGGTGCCCTAGCCTGAAGGCCAGGGGAGCCCTAGCCTTCGCCTCGGGGAGCCCTAGCCTGAAGCCTAGGGGTGCCCTAGCCTGAAGGCCAGGGGAGCCCTAGCCTTCGCCTCGGGGAGCCCTAGCCTGAAGCCTAGGGGTGCCCTAGCCTGAAGGCCAGGGGAGCCCTAGCCTTCGCCTCGGGGAGCCCTAGCCTGAAGCCTAGGGGTGCCCTAGCCTGAAGGCCCGGGGAGCCCTAGCCTTCGCCTCGGGGAGCCCTAGCCTGAAGCCTAGGGTTGCCCTAGCCTGAAGGCCCGGGGAGCCCTAGCCTTCGCCTCGGGGAGCCCTAGCCTGAAGCCTAGGGGTGCCCTAGCCTGAAGGCCCGGGGAGCCCTAGCCTTCGCCTCGGGGAGCCCTAGCCTGAAGCCTAGGGGTGCCCTAGCCTGAAGGCCCGGGGAGCCCTAGCCTTCGCCTCGGGGAGCCCTAGCCTGAAGCCTAGGGGTGCCCTAGCCTGAAGGCCCGGGGAGCCCTAGCCTTCGCCTCGGGGAGCCCTAGCCTGAAGCCTAGGGGTGCCCTAGCCTGAAGGCCCGGGGAGCCCTAGCCTTCGCCTCGGGGAGCCCTAGCCTGAAGCCTAGGGGTGCCCTAGCCTGAAGGCCCGGGGAGCCCTAGCCTTCGCCTCGGGGAGCCCTAGCCTGAAGCCTAGGGGTGCCCTAGCCTGAAGGCCAGGGGAGCCCTAGCCTTCGCCTCGGGGAGCCCTAGCCTGAAGCCTAGGGGTGCCCTAGCCTGAAGGCCAGGGGAGCCCTAGCCTTCGCCTCGGGGAGCCCTAGCCTGAAGCCTAGGGGTGCCCTAGCCTGAAGGCCCGGGGAGCCCTAGCCTTCGCCTCGGGGAGCCCTAGCCTGAAGCCTAGGGGTGCCCTAGCCTGAAGGCCCGGGGAGCCCTAGCCTTCGCCTCGGGGAGCCCTAGCCTGAAGCCTAGGGGTGCCCTAGCCTGAAGGCCCGGGGAGCCCTAGCCATCGCCTCGGGGAGCCCTAGCCTGAAGCCTAGGGGTGCCCTAGCCTGAAGGCCCGGGGAGCCCTAGCCTTCGCCTCGGGGAGCCCTAACCTGAAGCCTAGGGGTGCCCTAGCCTGAAGGCCCGGGGAGCCCTAGCCTTCGTCTCGGGGAGCATTAGCCTGAAGCCTAGGGGTGCCCTAGCCTGAAGACCCGGGGAGCCCTAGCCTTCGCCTCGGGGAGCCCTAGCCTGAAGCCTAGGGGTGCCCTAGCCTGAAGGCCCGGGGAACCCTAGCCTTCGCCTCGGGGAGCCCTAGCCTGAAGCCTAGGGGTGCCCTAGCCTGAAGGCCCGGGGAGCCATAGCCTTCGCCTCGGGGAGCCCTAGCCTGAAGCCTAGGGGTGCCCTAGCCTGAAGGCCCGGGGAGCCATAGCCTTCGCCTCGGGGAGCCCTAGCCTGAAGCCTAGGGGTGCCCTAGCCTGAAGGCCCGGGGAGCCCTAGCCTTCGCCTCGGGGAGCCCTAGCCTGAAGCCTAGGGGTGCCCTAGCCTGAAGGCCCGGGGAGCCCTAGCCTTCGCCTCGGGGAGCCCTAGCCTGAAGCCTAGGGGTGCCCTAGCCTGAAGGCCCGGGGAGCCCTAGCCTTCGCCTCGGGGAGCCCTAGCCTGAAGCCTAGGGGTGCCCTAGCCTGAAGGCCCGGGGAGCCCTAGCCTTCGCCTCGGGGAGCCCTAGCCTGAAGCCTAGGGGTGCCCTAGCCTGAAGGCCCGGGGAGCCCTAGCCTTCGCCTCGGGGAGCCCTAGCCTGAAGCCTAGGGGTGCCCTAGCCTGAAGGCCCGGGGAGCCCTAGCCTTCGCCTCGGGGAGCCCTAGCCTGAAGCCTAGGGGTGCCCTAGCCTGAAGGCCCGGGGAGCCCTAGCCTTCGCCTCGGGGAGCCCTAGCCTGAAGCCTAGGGGTGCCCTAGCCTGAAGGCCCGGGGAGCCCTAGCCTTCGCCTCGGGGAGCCCTAGCCTGAAGCCTAGGGGTGCCCTAGCCTGAAGGCCCGGGGAGCCCTAGCCTTCGCCTCGGGGAGCCCTAGCCTGAAGCCTAGGGGTGCCCTAGCCTGAAGGCCCGGGGAGCCCTAGCCTTCGCCTCGGGGAGCCCTAGCCTGAAGCCTAGGGGTGCCCTAGCCTGAAGGACAGGGGAGCCCTAGCCTTCGCCTCGGGGAGCCCTAGCCTGAAGCCTAGGGGTGCCCTAGCCTGAAGGCCAGGGGAGCCCTAGCCTTCGCCTCGGGGAGCCCTAGCCTGAAGCCTAGGGGTGCCCTAGCCTGAAGGCCAGGGGAGCCCTAGCCTTCGCCTCGGGGAGCCCTAGCCTGAAGCCTAGGGGTGCCCTAGCCTGAAGGCCAGGGGAGCCCTAGCCTTCGCCTCGGGGAGCCCTAGCCTGAAGCCTAGGGGTGCCCTAGCCTGAAGGCCAGGGGAGCCCTAGCCTTCGCCTCGGGGAGCCCTAGCCTGAAGCCTAGGGGTGCCCTAGCCTGAAGGCCAGGGGAGCCCTAGCCTTCGCCTCGGGGAGCCCTAGCCTGAAGCCTAGGGGTGCCCTAGCCTGAAGGCCAGGGGAGCCCTAGCCTTCGCCTCGGGGAGCCCTAGCCTGAAGCCTAGGGGTGCCCTAGCCTGAAGGCCAGGGGAGCCCTAGCCTTCGCCTCGGGGAGCCCTAGCCTGAAGCCTAGGGGTGCCCTAGCCTGAAGGCCAGGGGAGCCCTAGCCTTCGCCTCGGGGAGCCCTAGCCTGAAGCCTAGGGGTGCCCTAGCCTGAAGGCCAGGGGAGCCCTAGCCTTCGCCTCGGGGAGCCCTAGCCTGAAGCCTAGGGGTGCCCTAGCCTGAAGGCCAGGGGAGCCCTAGCCTTCGCCTCGGGGAGCCCTAGCCTGAAGCCTAGGGGTGCCCTAGCCTGAAGGCCAGGGGAGCCCTAGCCTTCGCCTCGGGGAGCCCTAGCCTGAAGCCTAGGGGTGCCCTAGCCTGAAGGCCAGGGGAGCCCTAGCCTTCGCCTCGGGGAGCCCTAGCCTGAAGCCTAGGGGTGCCCTAGCCTGAAGGCCAGGGGAGCCCTAGCCTTCGCCTCGGGGAGCCCTAGCCTGAAGCCTAGGGGTGCCCTAGCCTGAAGGCCAGGGGAGCCCTAGCCTTCGCCTCGGGGAGCCCTAGCCTGAAGCCTAGGGGTGCCCTAGCCTGAAGGCCAGGGGAGCCCTAGCCTTCGCCTCGGGGAGCCCTAGCCTGAAGCCTAGGGGTGCCCTAGCCTGAAGGCCAGGGGAGCCCTAGCCTTCGCCTCGGGGAGCCCTAGCCTGAAGCCTAGGGGTGCCCTAGCCTGAAGGCCAGGGGAGCCCTAGCCTTCGCCTCGGGGAGCCCTAGCCTGAAGCCTAGGGGTGCCCTAGCCTGAAGGCCAGGGGAGCCCTAGCCTTCGCCTCGGGGAGCCCTAGCCTGAAGCCTAGGGGTGCCCTAGCCTGAAGGCCAGGGGAGCCCTAGCCTTCGCCTCGGGGAGCCCTAGCCTGAAGCCTAGGGGTGCCCTAGCCTGAAGGCCAGGGGAGCCCTAGCCTTCGCCTCGGGGAGCCCTAGCGTGAAGCCTAGGGGTGCCCTAGCCTGAAGGCCAGGGGACCCCTAGCCTTCGCCTCGGGGAGCCCTAGCCTGAAGCCTAGGGGTGCCCTAGCCTGAAGGCCAGGGGAGCCCTAGCCTTCGCCTCGGGGAGCCCTAGCCTTCGCCTCGGGGAGCCCTAGCCTGAAGCCTAGGGGTGCCCTAGCCTGAAGGCCAGGGGAGCCCTAGCCTTCGCCTCGGGGAGCCCTAGCCTGAAGCCTAGGGGTGCCCTAGCCTGAAGGCCAGGGGAGCCCTAGCCTTCGCCTCGGGGAGCCCTAGCCTGAAGCCTAGGGGTGCCCTAGCCTGAAGGCCAGGGGAGCCCTAGCCTTCGCCTCTGGGAGCCCTAGCCTGAAGCCTAGGGGTGCCCTAGCCTGAAGGCCAGGGGAGCCCTAGCCTTCGCCTCGGGGAGCCCTAGCCTGAAGCCTAGGGGTGCCCTAGCCTGAAGGCCAGGGGAGCCCTAGCCTTCGCCTCGGGGAGCCCTAGCCTGAAGCCTAGGGGTGCCCTAGCCTGAAGGCCAGGGGAGCCCTAGCCTTCGCCTCGGGGAGCCCTAGCCTGAAGCCTAGGGGTGCCCTAGCCTGAAGGCCAGGGGAGCCCTAGCCTTCGCCTCGGGGAGCCCTAGCCTGAAGCCTAGGGGTGCCCTAGCCTGAAGGCCAGGGGAGCCCTAGCCTTCGCCTCGGGGAGCCCTAGCCTGAAGCCTAGGGGTGCCCTAGCCTGAAGGCCAGGGGAGCCCTAGCCTTCGCCTCGGGGAGCCCTAGCCTGAAGCCTAGGGGTGCCCTAGCCTGAAGGCCAGGGGAGCCCTAGCCTTCGCCTCGGGGAGCCCTAGCCTGAAGCCTAGGGGTGCCCTAGCCTGAAGGCCAGGGGAGCCCTAGCCTTCGCCTCGGGGAGCCCTAGCCTGAAGCCTAGGGGTGCCCTAGCCTGAAGGCCAGGGGAGCCCTAGCCTTCGCCTCGGGGAGCCCTAGCCTGAAGCCTAGGGGTGCCCTAGCCTGAAGGCCAGGGGAGCCCTAGCCTTCGCCTCGGGGAGCCCTAGCCTGAAGCCTAGGGGTGCCCTAGCCTGAAGGCCAGGGGAGCCCTAGCCTTCGCCTCGGGGAGCCCTAGCCTGAAGCCTAGGGGTGCCCTAGCCTGAAGGCCAGGGGAGCCCTAGCCTTCGCCTCGGGGAGCCCTAGCCTGAAGCCTAGGGGTGCCCTAGCCTGAAGGCCAGGGGAGCCCTAGCCTTCGCCTCGGGGAGCCCTAGCCTGAAGCCTAGGGGTGCCCTAGCCTGAAGGCCAGGGGAGCCCTAGCCTTCGCCTCGGGGAGCCCTAGCCTGAAGCCTAGGGGTGCCCTAGCCTGAAGGCCAGGGGAGCCCTAGCCTTCGCCTCGGGGAGCCCTAGCCTGAAGCCTAGGGGTGCCCTAGCCTGAAGGCCAGGGGAGCCCTAGCCTTCGCCTCGGGGAGCCCTAGCCTGAAGCCTAGGGGTGCCCTAGCCTGAAGGCCAGGGGAGCCCTAGCCTTCGCCTCGGGGAGCCCTAGCCTGAAGCCTAGGGGTGCCCTAGCCTGAAGGCCAGGGGAGCCCTAGCCTTCGCCTCGGGGAGCCCTAGCCTGAAGCCTAGGGGTGCCCTAGCCTGAAGGCCAGGGGAGCCCTAGCCTTCGCCTCGGGGAGCCCTAGCCTGAAGCCTAGGGGTGCCCTAGCCTGAAGGCCAGGGGAGCCCTAGCCTTCGCCTCGGGGAGCCCTAGCCTGAAGCCTAGGGGTGCCCTAGCCTGAAGGCCAGGGGAGCCCTAGCCTTCGCCTCGGGGAGCCCTAGCCTGAAGCCTAGGGGTGCCCTAGCCTGAAGGCCAGGGGAGCCCTAGCCTTCGCCTCGGGGAGCCCTAGCCTGAAGCCTAGGGGTGCCCTAGCCTGAAGGCCAGGGGAGCCCTAGCCTTCGCCTCGGGGAGCCCTAGCCTGAAGCCTAGGGGTGCCCTAGCCTGAAGGCCAGGGGAGCCCTAGCCTTCGCCTCGGGGAGCCCTAGCCTGAAGCCTAGGGGTGCCCTAGCCTGAAGGCCAGGGGAGCCCTAGCCTTCGCCTCGGGGAGCCCTAGCCTGAAGCCTAGGGGTGCCCTAGCCTGAAGGCCAGGGGAGCCCTAGCCTTCGCCTCGGGGAGCCCTAGCCTGAAGCCTAGGGGTGCCCTAGCCTGAAGGCCAGGGGAGCCCTAGCCTTCGCCTCGGGGAGCCCTAGCCTGAAGCCTAGGGGTGCCCTAGCCTGAAGGCCAGGGGAGCCCTAGCCTTCGCCTCGGGGAGCCCTAGCCTGAAGCCTAGGGGTGCCCTAGACTGAAGGCCAGGGGAGCCCTAGCCTTCGCCTCGGGGAGCCCTAGCCTGAAGCCTAGGGGTGCCCTAGCCTGAAGGCCAGGGGAGCCCTAGCCTTCGCCTCGGGGAGCCCTAGCCTGAAGCCTAGGGGTGCCCTAGCCTGAAGGCCAGGGGAGCCCTAGCCTTCGCCTCGGGGAGCCCTAGCCTGAAGCCTAGGGGTGCCCTAGCCTGAAGGCCAGGGGAGCCCTAGCCTTCGCCTCGGGGAGCCCTAGCCTGAAGCCTAGGGGTGCCCTAGCCTGAAGGCCAGGGGAGCCCTAGCCTTCGCCTCGGGGAGCCCTAGCCTGAAGCCTAGGGGTGCCCTAGCCTGAAGGCCAGGGGAGCCCTAGCCTTCGCCTCGGGGAGCCCTAGCCTGAAGCCTAGGGGTGCCCTAGCCTGAAGGCCAGGGGAGCCCTAGCCTTCGCCTCGGGGAGCCCTAGCCTGAAGCCTAGGGGTGCCCTAGCCTGAAGGCCAGGGGAGCCCTAGCCTTCGCCTCGGGGAGCCCTAGCCTGAAGCCTAGGGGAGCCCTAGCCTGAAGGCCAGGGGAGCCCTAGCCTTCGCCTCGGGGAGCCCTAGCCTGAAGCCTAGGGGAGCCCTAGCCTGAAGCCTAGGGGAGCCCTAGCCTTCGCCTCGGGGAGCCCTAGCCTGAAGCCTAGGGGTGCCCTAGCCTGAAGGCCAGGGGAGCCCTAGCCTTCGTCTCGGGGAGCCCTAGCCTGAAGCCTAGGGGTGCCCTAGCCTGAAGGCCAGGGGAGCCCTAGCCTTCGCCTCGGGGAGCCCTAGCCTGAAGCCTAGGGGTGCCCTAGCCTGAAGGCCAGGGGAGCCCTAGCCTTCGCCTCGGGGAGCCCTAGCCTGAAGCCTAGGGGTGCCCTAGCCTGAAGGCCAGGGGAGCCCTAGCCTTCGCCTCGGGGAGCCCTAGCCTGAAGCCTAGGGGTGCCCTAGCCTGAAGGCCAGGGGAGCCCTAGCCTTCGCCTCGGGGAGCCCTAGCCTGAAGCCTAGGGGTGCCCTAGCCTGAAGGCCAGGGGAGCCCTAGCCTTCGCCTCGGGGAGCCCTAGCCTGAAGCCTAGGGGTGCCCTAGCCTGAAGGCCAGGGGAGCCCTAGCCTTCGCCTCGGGGAGCCCTAGCCTGAAGCCTAGGGGTGCCCTAGCCTGAAGGCCCGGGGAGCCCTAGCCTTCGCCTCGGGGAGCCCTAGCCTGAAGCCTAGGGGTGCCCTAGCCTGAAGGCCAGGGGAGCCCTAGCCTTCGCCTCGGGGAGCCCTAGCCTGAAGCCTAGGGGTGCCCTAGCCTGAAGGCCAGGGGACCCCTAGCCTTCGCCTCGGGGAGCCCTAGCCTGAAGCCTAGGGGTGCCCTAGCCTGAAGGCCAGGGGACCCCTAGCCTTCGCCTCGGGGAGCCCTAGCCTGAAGCCTAGGGGTGCCCTAGCCTGAAGGCCAGGGGACCCCTAGCCTTCGCCTCGGGGAGCCCTAGCCTGAAGCCTAGGGGTGCCCTAGCCTGAAGGCCAGGGGAGCCCTAGCCTTCGCCTCGGGGAGCCCTAGCCTGAAGCCTAGGGGTGCCCTAGCCTGAAGGCCAGGGGAGCCCTAGCCTTCGCCTCGGGGAGCCCTAGCCTGAAGCCTAGGGGTGCCCTAGCCTGAAGGCCAGGGGAGCCCTAGCCTTCGCCTCGGGGAGCCCTAGCCTGAAGCCTAGGGGTGCCCTAGCCTGAAGGCCAGGGGAGCCCTAGCCTTCGCCTCGGGGAGCCCTAGCCTGAAGCCTAGGGGTGCCCTAGCCTGAAGGCCAGGGGAGCCCTAGCCTTCGCCTCGGGGAGCCCTAGCCTGAAGCCTAGGGGTGCCCTAGCCTGAAGGCCAGGGGAGCCCTAGCCTTCGCCTCGGGGAGCCCTTGCCTGAAGCCTAGGGGTGCCCTAGCCTGAAGGCCAGGGGAGCCCTAGCCTTCGCCTCGGGGAGCCCTAGCCTGAAGCCTAGGGGTGCCCTAGCCTGAAGGCCAGGGGAGCCCTAGCCTTCGCCTCGGGGAGCCCTAGCCTGAAGCCTAGGGGTGCCCTAGCCTGAAGGCCAGGGGAGCCCTAGCCTTCGCCTCGGGGAGCCCTAGCCTGAAGCCTAGGGGTGCCCTAGCCTGAAGGCCAGGGGAGCCCTAGCCTTCGCCTCGGGGAGCCCTAGCCTGAAGCCTAGGGGTGCCCTAGCCTGAAGGCCAGGGGAGCCCTAGCCTTCGCCTCGGGGAGCCCTAGCCTGAAGCCTAGGGGTGCCCTAGCCTGAAGGCCAGGGGAGCCCTAGCCTTCGCCTCGGGGAGCCCTAGCCTGAAGCCTAGGGGTGCCCTAGCCTGAAGGCCAGGGGAGCCCTAGCCTTCGCCTCGGGGAGCCCTAGCCTGAAGCCTAGGGGTGCCCTAGCCTGAAGGCCAGGGGAGCCCTAGCCTTCGCCTCGGGGAGCCCTAGCCTGAAGCCTAGGGGTGCCCTAGCCTGAAGGCCAGGGGAGCCCTAGCCTTCGCCTCGGGGAGCCCTAGCCTGAAGCCTAGGGGTGCCCTAGCCTGAAGGCCAGGGGAGCCCTAGCCTTCGCCTCGGGGAGCCCTAGCCTGAAGCCTAGGGGTGCCCTAGCCTGAAGGCCAGGGGAGCCCTAGCCTTCGCCTCGGGGAGCCCTAGCCTGAAGCCTAGGGGTGCCCTAGCCTGAAGGCCAGGGGAGCCCTAGCCTTCGCCTCGGGGAGCCCTAGCCTGAAGCCTAGGGGTGCCCTAGCCTGAAGGCCAGGGGAGCCCTAGCCTTCGCCTCGGGGAGCCCTAGCCTGAAGCCTAGGGGTGCCCTAGCCTGAAGGCCAGGGGAGCCCTAGCCTTCGCCTCGGGGAGCCCTAGCCTGAAGCCTAGGGGTGCCCTAGCCTGAAGGCCAGGGGAGCCCTAGCCTTCGCCTCGGGGAGCCCTAGCCTGAAGCCTAGGGGTGCCCTAGCCTGAAGGCCAGGGGAGCCCTAGCCTTCGCCTCGGGGAGCCCTAGCCTGAAGCCTAGGGGTGCCCTAGCCTGAAGGCCAGGGGAGCCCTAGCCTTCGCCTCGGGGAGCCCTAGCCTGAAGCCTAGGGGTGCCCTAGCCTGAAGGCCAGGGGAGCCCTAGCCTTCGCCTCGGGGAGCCCTAGCCTGAAGCCTAGGGGTGCCCTAGCCTGAAGGCCAGGGGAGCCCTAGCCTTCGCCTCGGGGAGCCCTAGCCTGAAGCCTAGAGGTGCCCTAGCCTGAAGGCCAGGGGAGCCCTAGCCTTCGCCTCGGGGAGCCCTAGCCTGAAGCCTAGGGGTGCCCTAGCCTGAAGGCCAGGGGAGCCCTAGCCTTCGCCTCGGGGAGCCCTAGCCTGAAGCCTAGGGGTGCCCTAGCCTGAAGGCCAGTGGAGCCCTAGCCTTCGCCTCGGGGAGCCCTAGCCTGAAGCCTAGGGGAGCCCTAGCCTGAAGGCCAGGGGAGCCCTAGCCTTCGCCTCGGGGAGCCCTAGCCTGAAGCCTAGGGGAGCCCTAGCCTGAAGCCTAGGGGAGACCTAGCCTTCGCCTCGGGGAGCCCTAGCCTGAAGCCTAGGGGAGCCCTAGCCTGAAGCCTAGGGGAGCCCTAGCCTTCGCCTCGGGGAGCCCTAGCCTGAAGCCTAGGGGTGCCCTAGCCTGACGCCTAGGGGAGCCCTAGCCTTCGCCTCGGGGAGCCCTAGCCTGAAGCCTAGGGGTGCCCTAGCCTGACGCCTAGGGGAGCCCTAGCCTTCGCCTAGGGGAGCCCTAGCCTGAAGCCTAGGGGTGCCCTAGCCTGAAACCTAGGGGTGCCCTAGTCTGAAGGCTAGGGGAGCCCTAGCCTGAAGCCTAGGGGAGCCCTAGCCTGAAGCCTAGGGGTGCCCTAGCCTGAAGGCTAGGGGAGCCCTAGCCTGAAGCCTAGGGGAGAACTAGCCTGAAGCCTAGGGGTGCCCTAGCC
Source organism: Tenrec ecaudatus (assembly GCF_050624435.1). NCBI lineage: Eukaryota > Metazoa > Chordata > Mammalia > Afrosoricida > Tenrecidae > Tenrec > Tenrec ecaudatus. Next base: position 88,096 of record NW_027459248.1, read on the forward strand.
TGAAGGCTAGGGGAGCCCTAGCCTGAAGCCTAGGGGAGCCCTAGCCTGAAGCCTAGGGGTGCCCTAGCCTGAAGGCTAGGGGAGCCCTAGCCTGAAGCCTAGGGGAGCCCTAGCCTGAAGCCTAGGGGTGCCCTAGCCTGAAGGCTAGGGGAGCCCTAGCCTGAAGCCTAGGGGAGCCCTAGCCTGAAGCCTAGGGGTGCCCTAGCCTGAAGGCTAGGGGAGCCCTAGCCTGAAGCCTAGGGGAGCCCTAGCCTGAAGCCTAGGGGAGCCCTAGCCTGAAGCCTAGGGGTGCCCTAGCCTGAAGGCTAGGGGAGCCCTAGCCTGAAGCCTAGGGGAGCCCTAGCCTGAAGCCTAGGGGTGCCCTAGCCTGAAGGCTAGGGGAGCCCTAGCCTGAAGCCTAGGGGAGCCCTAGCCTGAAGCCTAGGGGTGCCCTAGCCTGAAGGCTAGGGGAGCCCTAGCCTGAAGCCTAGGGGAGCCCTAGCCTGAAGCCTAGGGGTGCCCTAGCCTGAAGGCTAGGGGAGCCCTAGCCTGAAGCCTAGGGGAGCCCTAGCCTGAAGCCTAGGGGTGCCCTAGCCTGAAGGCTAGGGGAGCCCTAGCCTGAAGCCTAGGGGAGCCCTAGCCTGAAGCCTAGGGGTGCCCTAGCCTAAAGGCTAGGGGAGCCCTAGCCTGAAGCCTAGGGGAGCCCTAGCCTGAAGCCTAGGGGTGCCCTAGCCTGAAGGCTAGGGGAGCCCTAGCCTGAAGCCTAGGGGAGCCCTAGCCTGAAGCCTAGGGGTGCCCTAGCCTGAAGGCTAGTGGAGCCCTAGCCTGAAGCCTAGGGGAGCCCTAGCCTGAAGCCTAGGGGTGCCCTAGCCTGAAGGCTAGGGGAGCCCTAGCCTGAAGCCTAGGGGAGCCCTAGCCTGAAGCCTAGGGGTGCCCTAGCCTGAAGGCTAGGGGAGCCCTAGCCTGAAGCCTAGGGGAGCCCTAGCCTGAAGCCTAGGGGTGCCCTAGCCTGAAGGCTAGGGGAGCCCTAGCCTGAAGCCTAGGGGAGCCCTAGCCTGAAGCCTAGGGGTGCCCTAGCCTGAAGGCTAGGGGAGCCCTAGCCTGAAGCCTAGGGGAGCCCTAGCCTGAAGCCTAGGGGTGCCCTAGCCTGAAGGCTAGGGGAGCCCTAGCCTGAAGCCTAGGGGAGCCCTAGCCTGAAGCCTAGGGGTGCCCTAGCCTGAAGGCTAGGGGAACCCTAGCCTTAGCCTAGGGGAGCCCTAGCCTGAAGCCTAGGGGTGCCCTAGCCTGAAGGCTAGGGGAGCCCTAGCCTTAGCCTAGGGGAGCCCTAGCCTGAAGCCTAGGGGTGCCCTAGCCTGAAGGCTAGGGGAGCCCTAGCCTGAAGCCTAGGGGTGCCCTAGCCTGAAGCCTAGGGGTGCCCTAGCCTGAAGGCTAGGGGAGCCCTAGCCTTAGCCTAGGGGAGCCCTAGCCTGAAGCCTAGGGGTGCCCTAGCCTGAAGGCTAGGGGAGCCCTAGCCTTAGCCTAGGGGAGCCCTAGCCTGAAGCCTAGGGGTGCCCTAGCCTGAAGGCCAGGGGAGCCCTAGCCTTCGCCTCGGGGAGCCCTAGCCTGAAGCCTAGGGGTGCCCTAGCCTGAAGGCCAGGGGAGCCCTAGCCTTCGCCTCGGGGAGCCCTAGCCTGAAGCCTAGGGGTGCCCTAGCCTGAAGGCCAGGGGAGCCCTAGCCTTCGCCTCGGGGAGCCCTAGCCTGAAGCCTAGGGGTGCCCTAGCCTGAAGGCCAGGGGAGCCCTAGCCTTCGCCTCGGGGAGCCCTAGCCTGAAGCCTAGGGGTGCCCTAGCCTGAAGGCCAGGGGAGCCCTAGCCTTCGCCTCGGGGAGCCCTAGCCTGAAGCCTAGGGGTGCCCTAGCCTGAAGGCCAGGGGAGCCCTAGCCTTCGCCTCGGGGAGCCCTAGCCTGAAGCCTAGGGGTGCCCTAGCCTGAAGGCCAGGGGAGCCCTAGCCTTCGCCTCGGGGAGCCCTAGCCTGAAGCCTAGGGGTGCCCTAGCCTGAAGGCCAGGGGAGCCCTAGCCTTCGCCTCGGGGAGCCCTAGCCTGAAGCCTAGGGGTGCCCTAGCCTGAAGGCCAGGGGAGCCCTAGCCTTCGCCTCGGGGAGCCCTAGCCTGAAGCCTAGGGGTGCCCTAGCCTGAAGGCCAGGGGAGCCCTAGCCTTCGCCTCGGGGAGCCCTAGCCTGAAGCCTAGGGGTGCCCTAGCCTGAAGGCCAGGGGAGCCCTAGCCTTCGCCTCGGGGAGCCCTAGCCTGAAGCCTAGGGGTGCCCTAGCCTGAAGGCCAGTGGAGCCCTAGCCTTCGCCTCGGGGAGCCCTAGCCTGAAGCCTAGGGGAGCCCTAGCCTGAAGGCCAGGGGAGCCCTAGCCTTCGCCTCGCGGAGCCCTAGCCTGAAGCCTAGGGGAGCCCTAGCCTGAAGCCTAGGGGAGACCTAGCCTTCGCCTCGGGGAGCCCTAGCCTGAAGCCTAGGGGAGCCCTAGCCTGAAGCCTAGGGGAGCCCTAGCCTTCGCCTCGGGGAGCCCTAGCCTGAAGCCTAGGGGTGCCCTAGCCTGACGCCTAGGGGAGCCCTAGCCTTCGCCTCGGGGAGCCCTAGCCTGAAGCCTAGGGGTGCCCTAGCCTGACGCCTAGGGGAGCCCTAGCCTTCGCCTAGGGGAGCCCTAGCCTGAAGCCTAGGGGTGCCCTAGCCTGAAACCTAGGGGTGCCCTAGTCTGAAGGCTAGGGGAGCCCTAGCCTGAAGCCTAGGGGAGCCCTAGCCTGAAGCCTAGGGGTGCCCTAGCCTGAAGGCTAGGGGAGCCCTAGCCTGAAGCCTAGGGGAGAACTAGCCTGAAGCCTAGGGGTGCCCTAGCCTGAAGGCTAGGGGAGCCCTAGCCTGAAGCCTAGGGGAGCCCTAGCCTGAAGCCTAGGGGTGCCCTAGCCTGAAGGCTAGGGGAGCCCTAGCCTGAAGCCTAGGGGAGCCCTAGCCTGAAGCCTAGGGGTGCCCTAGCCTGAAGGCTAGGGGAGCCCTAGCCTGAAGCCTAGGGGAGCCCTAGCCTGAAGCCTAGGGGAGCCCTAGCCTGAAGCCTAGGGGTGCCCTAGCCTGAAGGCTAGGGGAGCCCTAGCCTGAAGCCTAGGGGAGCCCTAGCCTGAAGCCTAGGGGTGCCCTAGCCTGAAGGCTAGGGGAGCCCTAGCCTGAAGCCTAGGGGAGCCCTAGCCTGAAGCCTAGGGGTGCCCTAGCCTGAAGGCTAGGGGAGCCCTAGCCTGAAGCCTAGGGGAGCCCTAGCCTGAAGCCTAGGGGTGCCCTAGCCTGAAGGCTAGGGGAGCCCTAGCCTGAAGCCTAGGGGAGCCCTAGCCTGAAGCCTAGGGGTGCCCTAGCCTAAAGGCTAGGGGAGCCCTAGCCTGAAGCCTAGGGGAGCCCTAGCCTGAAGCCTAGGGGTGCCCTAGCCTGAAGGCTAGGGGAGCCCTAGCCTGAAGCCTAGGGGAGCCCTAGCCTGAAGCCTAGGGGTGCCCTAGCCTGAAGGCTAGGGGAGCCCTAGCCTGAAGCCTAGGGGAGCCCTAGCCTGAAGCCTAGGGGTGCCCTAGCCTGAAGGCTAGGGGAGCCCTAGCCTGAAGCCTAGGGGAGCCCTAGCCTGAAGCCTAGGGGTGCCCTAGCCTGAAGGCTAGGGGAGCCCTAGCCTGAAGCCTAGGGGAGCCCTAGCCTGAAGCCTAGGGGTGCCCTAGCCTGAAGGCTAGGGGAGCCCTAGCCTGAAGCCTAGGGGAGCCCTAGCCTGAAGCCTAGGGGTGCCCTAGCCTGAAGGCTAGGGGAGCCCTAGCCTGAAGCCTAGGGGAGCCCTAGCCTGAAGCCTAGGGGTGCCCTAGCCTGAAGGCTAGGGGAGCCCTAGCCTGAAGCCTAGGGGAGCCCTAGCCTGAAGCCTAGGGGTGCCCTAGCCTGAAGGCTAGGGGAACCCTAGCCTTAGCCTAGGGGAGCCCTAGCCTGAAGCCTAGGGGTGCCCTAGCCTGAAGGCTAGGGGAGCTCTAGCCTTAGCCTAGGGGAGCCCTAGCCTGAAGCCTAGGGGTGCCCTAGCCTGAAGGCTAGGGGAGCCCTAGCCTGAAGCCTAGGGGTGCCCTAGCCTGAAGCCTAGGGGTGCCCTAGCCTGAAGGCTAGGGGAGCCCTAGCCTTAGCCTAGGGGAGCCCTAGCCTGAAGCCTAGGGGTGCCCTAGCCTGAAGGCTAGGGGAGCCCTAGCCTTAGCCTAGGGGAGCCCTAGCCTGAAGCCTAGGGGTGCCCTAGCCTGAAGGCTAGGGGAGCCCTAGCCTTAGCCTAGGGGAGCCCTAGCCTGAAGCCTAGGGGTGCCCTAGCCTGAAGGCTAGGGGAGCCCTAGCCTTAGCCTAGGGGAGCCCTAGCCTGAAGCCTAGGGGTGCCCTAGCCTGAAGGCTAGGGGAGCCCTAGCCTGAAGCCTAGGGGTGCCCTAGCCTGAAGCCTAGGGGAGCCCTAGCCTGAGCCTAGGGGAGCCCTAGCCTGAAGCCTAGGGGTGCCCTAGCCTGAAGGCTAGGGGAGCCCTAGCCTGAGCCTAGGGGAGCCCTAGCCTGAAGCCTAGGGGTGCCCTAGCCTGAAGGCTAGGGGAGCCCTAGCCTGAGCCTAGGGGAGCCCTAGCCTGAAGCCTAGGGGTGCCCTAGCCTGAAGGCTAGGGGAGCCCTAGCCTGAGCCTAGGGGAGCCCTAGCCTGAAGCCTAGGGGTGCCCTAGCCTGAAGGCTAGGGGAGCCCTAGCCTAAAGCCTAGGGGTGCCCTAGCCTGAAGGCTAGGGGAGCCCTAGCCTTAGCCTAGGGGAGCCCTAGCCTAAAGCCTAGGGGTGCCCTAGCCTGAAGGCTAGGGGAGCCCTAGCCTTAGCCTAGGGGAGCCCTAGCCTAAAGCCTAGGGGTGCCCTAGCCTGAAGGCTAGGGGAGCCCTAGCCTTAGCCTAGGGGAGCCCTAGCCTAAAGCCTAGGGTTGCCCTCGCCTGAAGGCTAGGGGAGCCCTAGCCTTAGCCTAGGGGAGCCCTAACCTAAAGCCTAGGGGTGCCCTCGCCTGAAGGCTAGGGGAGCCCTAGCCTTAGCCTAGGGGAGCCCTAGCCTAAAGCCTAGGGGTGCCCTAGCCTGAAGGCTAGGGTAGCCCTAGCCTTAGCCTAGGGGAGCCCTAGCCTAAAGCCTAGGGGTGCCCTAGCCTGAAGGCTAGGGGAGCCCTAGCCTTAGCCTAGGGGAGCCCTAGCCTAAAGCCTAGGGGTGCCCTAGCCTGAAGGCTAGGGGAGCCCTAGCCTTAGCCTAGGGGAGCCCTAGCCTAAAGCCTAGGGGTGCCCTAGCCTGAAGGCTAGGGGAGCCCTAGCCTTAGCCTAGGGGAGCCCTAGCCTAAAGCCTAGGGGTGCCCTAGCCTGAAGGCTAGGGGAGCCCTAGCCTTAGCCTAGGGGAGCCCTAGCCTAAAGCCTAGGGGTGCCCTAGCCTGAAGGCTAGGGGAGCCCTAGCCTTAGCCTAGGGGAGCCCTAGCCTAAAGCCTTGGGGTGCCCTAGCCTGAAGGCTAGGGGAGTCCTAGCCTTAGCCTAGGGGAGCCCTAGCCTAAAGCCTAGGGGTGCCCTAGCCTGAAGGCTAGGGGAGCCCTAGCCTTAGCCTAGGGGAGCCCTAGCCTAAAGCCTAGGGGTGCCCTAGCCTGAAGGCTAGGGGAGCCCTAGCCTTAGCCTAGGGGAGCCCTAGCCTGAAGGCTAGGGGAGCCCTAGCCTTAGCCTAGGGGAGCCCTAGCGTAAAGCCTAGGGGTGCCCTAGCCTGAAGGCTAGGGGAGCCCTAGCCTTAGCCTAGGGGAGCCCTAGCCTAAAGCCTAGGGGTGCCCTAGCCTGAAGGCTAGGGGAGCCCTAGCCTTAGCCTAGGGGAGCCCTAGCCTAAAGCCTAGGGCTGCCCTAGCCTGAAGGCTAGGGGAGCCCTAGCCTTAGCCTAGGGGAGCCCTAGCCTAATGCCTAGGGGTGCCCTAGCCTGAAGGCTAGGGGAGCCCTAGCCTTAGCCTAGGGAGCCCTAGCCTAAAGCCTAGGGGTGCCCTAGCCTGAAGGCTAGGGGAGCCCTAGCCTTAGCCTAGGGGAGCCCTAGCCTAAAGCCTAGGGGTGCCCTAGCCTGAAGGCTAGGGGAGCCCTAGCCTTAGCCTAGGGGAGCCCTAGCCTAAAGCCTAGGGGTGCCCTAGCCTGAAGGCTAGGGGAGCCCTAGCCTTAGCCTAGGGGAGCCCTAGCCTAAAGCCTAGGGGTGCCCTAGCCTGAAGGCTAGGGGAGCCCTAGCCTTAGCCTAGGGGAGCCCTAGCCTAAAGCCTAGGGGTGCCCTAGCCTGAAGGCTAGGGGAGCCCTAGCCTTAGCCTAGGGGAGCCCTAGCCTAAAGCCTAGGGGTGCCCTAGCCTGAAGGCTAGGGGATCCCTAGCCTTAGCCTAGGGGAGCCCTAGCCTAAAGCCTAGGGGTGCCCTAGCCTGAAGGCTAGGGGAGCCCTAGCCTTAGCCCAGGGGAGCCCTAGCCTAAAGCCTAGGGGTGCCCTAGCCTGAAGGCTAGGGGAGCCCTAGCCTTAGCCCAGGGGAGCCCTAGCCTAAAGCCTAGGGGTGCCCTAGCCTGAAGTCTAGGGGAGCCCTAGCCTTAGCCCAGGGGAGCCCTAGCCTAAAGCCTAGGGGTGCCCTAGCCTGAAGGCTAGGGGAGCCCTAGCCTTAGCCTAGGGGAGCCCTAGCCTAAAGCCTAGGGGTGCCCTAGCCTGAAGGCTAGGGGAGCCCTAGCCTTAGCCTAGGGGAGCCCTAGCCTAAAGCCTAGGGGAGCCCTAGCCTGAAGCCTAGGGGTGCCCTAGCCTGAAGGCTAGGGGAGCCCTAGCCTTAGCCTAGGGGAGCCCTAGCCTAAAGCCTAGGGGTGCCCTAGCCTGAAGGCTAGGGGAGCCCTAGCCTTAGCCTAGGGGAGCCCTAGCCTAAAGACTAGGGGTGCCCTAGCCTGAAGGGTAGGGGAGCCCTAGCCTTAGCCTAGGGGAGCCCTAGCCTAAAGACTAGGGGTGCCCTAGCCTGAAGGCTAGGGGAGCCCTAGCCTTAGCCTAGGGGAGCCCTAGCCTAAAGCCTAGTGGTGCCCTAGCCTGAAGGCTAGGGGAGCCCTAGCCTTAGCCTAGGGGAGCCCTAGCCTAAAGCCTAGGGGTGCCCTAGCCTGAAGGCTAGGGGAGCCCTAGCCTTAGCCTAGGGGAGCCCTAGCCTAAAGCCTAGTGGTGCCCTAGCCTGAAGGCTAGGGGAGCCCTAGCCTTAGCCTAGGGGAGCCCTAGCCTAAAGCCTAGGGGTGCCCTAGCCTGAAGGCTAGGGGAGCCCTAGCCTTAGCCTAGGGGAGCCCTAGCCTAAAGCCTAGGGGTGCCCTAGCCTGAAGGCTAGGGGAGCCCTAGCCTTAGCCTAGGGGAGCCCTAGCCTAAAGCCTAGGGGTGCCCTAGCCTGAAGGCTAGGGGAGCCCTAGCCTTAGCCTAGGGGAGCCCGAGCCTAAAGCCTAGGGGTGCCCTAGCCTGAAGGCTAGGGGAGCCCTGGCCTTAGCCTAGGGGAGCCCGAGCCTAAAGCCTAGGGGTGCCCTAGCCTGAAGGCTAGGGGAGCCCTAGCCTTAGCCTAGGGGAGCCCTAGCCTAAAGCCTAGGGGTGCCCTAGCCTGAAGGCTAGGGGAGCCCTAGCCTTAGCCTAGGGGAGCCCTAGCCTAAAGCCTAGGGGTGCCCTAGCCTGAAGGCTAGGGGAGCCCTAGCCTTAGCCTAGGGGAGCCCTAGCCTAAAGCCTAGGGGTGCCCTAGCCTGAAGGCTAGGGGAGCCCTAGCCTTAGCCTAGGGGAGCCCTAGCCTAAAGCCTAGGGGTGCCCTAGCCTGAAGGCTAGGGGAGCCCTAGCCTTAGCCTAGGGGAGCCTAAAGCCTAGGGGTGCCCTAGCCTGAAGGCTAGGGGAGACCTAGCCTTAGCCTAGGGGAGCCTAAAGCCTAGGGGTGCCCTAGCCTGAAGGCTAGGGGAGCCCTAGCCTTAGCCTAGGGGAGCCTAAAGCCTAGGGGTGCCCTAGCCTGAAGGCTAGGGGAGCCCTAGCCTTAGCCTAGGGGAGCCCTAGCCTAAAGCCTAGGGGTGCCCTAGCCTGAAGGCTAGGGGAGCCCTAGCCTTAGCCTATGGGAGCCTAAAGCCTAGGGGTGCCCTAGCCTGAAGGCTAGGGGAGCCCTAGCCTTAGCCTAGGGGAGCCTAACCTAGGGGTGCCCTAGCCTGAAGGCTAGGGGAGCCCTAGCCTTAGCCTAGGGGAACCCTAGCCTAAAGCCTAGGGGTGCCCTAGCCTGAAGGCTAGGGGAGCCCTAGCCTTAGCCTAGGGGAGCCTAAAGCCTAGGGGTGCCCTAGCCTGAAGGCTAGGGGAGCCCTAGCCTTAGCCTAGGGGAGCCCTAGCCTAAAGCCTAGGGGTGCCCTAGCCTGAAGGCTAGGGGAGCCCTAGCCTTAGCCTAGGGGAGCCTAAAGCCTAGGGGTGCCCTAGCCTGAAGGCTAGGGGAGCCCTAGCCTTAGCCTAGGGGAGCCTAAAGCCTAGGGGTGCCCTAGCCTGAAGGCTAGGGGAGCCCTAGCCTTAGCCTAGGGGAGCCTAAAGCCAAGGGGTGCCCTAGCCTGAAGGCTAGGGGAGCCCTAGCCTTAGCCTAGGGGAGCCTAAAGCCAAGGGGTGCCCTAGCCTGAAGGCTAGGGGAGCCCTAGCCTTAGCCTAGGGGAGCCTAAAGCCTAGGGGTGCCCTAGCCTGAAGGCTAGGGGAGCCCTAGCCTTAGCCTAGGGGAGCCTAAAGCCTAGGGGTGCCCTAGCCTGAAGGCTAGGGGAGCCCTAGCCTTAGCCTAGGGGAGCCTAAAGCCTAGGGGTGCCCTAGCCTGAAGGCTAGGGGAGCCCTAGCCTTAGCCTAGGGGAGCCTAAAGCCTATGGGTGCCCTGGCCTGAAAGCTAGGGGAGCCCTAGCCTTAGCCTAGGGGAGCCTAAAGCCTAGGGGTGCCCTGGCCTGAAGGCTAGGGGAGCCCTAGCCTTAGCCTAGGGGAGCCTAAAGCCTAGGGGTGCCCTAGGCTGAAGGCTAGGGGAGCCCTAGCCTTAGCCTAGGGGAGCCTAAAGCCTAGGGGTGCACTAGCCTGAAGGCTAGGGGAGCCCTAGCCTTAGCCTAGGGGAGCCTAAAGCCTAGGGGTGCCCTAGCCTGAAGGCTAGGGGAGCCCTAGCCTTAGCCTAGGGGAGCCTAAAGCCTAGGGGTGCCCTAGCCTGAAGGCTAGGGGAGCCCTAGCCTTAGCCTAGGGGAGCCTAAAGCCTAGGGGTGCCCTAGCCTGAAGGCTAGGGGAGCCCTAGCCTTAGCCTAGGGGAGCCTAAAGCCAAGGGGTGCCCTAGCCTGAAGGCTAGGGGAGCCCTAGCCTTAGCCTAGGGGAGCCTAAAGCCAAGGGCTGCCCTAGCCTGAAAGCTAGGGGAGCCCTAGCCTTAGCCTAGGGGAGCCTAAAGCCAAGGGGTGCCCTAGCCTGAAGGCTAGGGGAGCCCTAGCCTTAGCCTAGGGGAGCCTAAAGCCAAGGGGTGCCCTAGCCTGAAGGCTAGGGGAGCCCTAGCCTTAGCCTAGGGGAGCCTAAAGCCAAGGGGTGCCCTAGCCTGAAGGCTAGGGGAGCCCTAGCCTTAGCCTAGGGGAGCCTAAAGCCAAGGGGTGCCCTAGCCTGAAGGCTAGGGGAGCCCTAGCCTTAGCCTAGGGGAGCCTAAAGCCAAGGGGTGCCCTAGCCTGAAGGCTAGGGGAGCCCTAGCCTTAGCCTAGGGGAGCCTAAAGCCAAGGGGTGCCCTAGCCTGAAGGCTAGGGGAGCCCTAGCCTTAGCCTAGGGGAGCCTAAAGCCTAGGGGTGCCCTAGCCTGAAGGCTATGGGAGCCCTAGCCTTAGCCTAGGGGAGCCTAAAGCCTAGGGGTGCCCTAGCCTGAAGGCTAGGGGAGCCCTAGCCTTAGCCTAGGGGAGCCCTAGCCTAAAGCCTAGGGGTGCCCTAGCCTGAAGGCTAGGGGAGCCCTAGCCTTAGCCTAGGGGAGCCTGACGCCTAGGGGTGCCCTAGCCTGAAGGCTAGGGGAGCCCTAGCCTTAGCCTAGGGGAGCCTGAAGCCTAGGGGTGCCCTAGCCTGAAGGCTAGGGGAGCCCTAGCCTTAGCCTAGGGGAGCCTGAAGCCTAGGGGTGCCCTAGCCTGAAGGCTAGGGGAGCCCTAGCCTTAGCCTAGGGGAGCCTGAAGCCTAGGGGTGCCCTAGCCTGAAGGCTAGGGGAGCCCTAGCCTTAGCCTAGGGGAGCCTGAAGCCTAGGGGTGCCCTAGCCTGAAGGCTAGGGGAGCCCTAGCCTTAGCCTAGGGGAGCCTGAAGCCTAGGGGTGCCCTAGCCTGAAGGCTAGGGGAGCCCTAGCCTTAGCCTAGGGGAGCCTGAAGCCTAGGGGTGCCCTAGCCTGAAGGCTAGGGGAGCCCTAGCCTTAGCCTAGGGGAGCCTGAAGCCTAGGGGTGCCCTAGCCTGAAGGCTAGGGGAGCCCTAGCCTTAGCCTAGGGGAGCCTGAAGCCTAGGGGTGCCCTAGCCTGAAGGCTAGGGGAGCCCTAGCCTTAGCCTAGGGGAGCCTGAAGCCTAGGGGTGCCCTAGCCTGAAGGCTAGGGGAGCCCTAGCCTTAGCCTAGGGGAGCCTGAAGCCTAGGGGTGCCCTAGCCTGAAGGCTAGGGGAGCCCTAGCCTTAGCCTAGGGGAGCCTGAAGCCTAGGGGTGCCCTAGCCTGAAGGCTAGGGGAGCCCTAGCCTTAGCCTAGGGGAGCCTGAAGCCTAGGGGTGCCCTAGCCTGAAGGCTAGGGGAGCCCTAGCCTTAGCCTAGGGGAGCCTGAAGCCTAGGGGTGCCCTAGCCTGAAGGCTAGGGGAGCCCTAGCCTTAGCCTAGGGGAGCCTGAAGCCTAGGGGAGCCCTAGCCTAAAGCCTAGGGGTGCCCTAGCCTGAAGGCTAGGGGAGCCCTAGCCTTAGCCTAGGGGAGCCCTAGCCTAAAGACTAGGGGTGCCCTAGCCTGAAGGGTAGGGGAGCCCTAGCCTTAGCCTAGGGGAGCCCTAGCCTAAAGACTAGGGGTGCCCTAGCCTGAAGGCTAGGGGAGCCCTAGCCTTAGCCTAGGGGAGCCCTAGCCTAAAGCCTAGTGGTGCCCTAGCCTGAAGGCTAGGGGAGCCCTAGCCTTAGCCTAGGGGAGCCCTAGCCTAAAGCCTAGGGGTGCCCTAGCCTGAAGGCTAGGGGAGCCCTAGCCTTAGCCTAGGGGAGCCCTAGCCTAAAGCCTAGTGGTGCCCTAGCCTGAAGGCTAGGGGAGCCCTAGCCTTAGCCTAGGGGAGCCCTAGCCTAAAGCCTAGGGGTGCCCTAGCCTGAAGGCTAGGGGAGCCCTAGCCTTAGCCTAGGGGAGCCCTAGCCTAAAGCCTAGGGGTGCCCTAGCCTGAAGGCTAGGGGAGCCCTAGCCTTAGCCTAGGGGAGCCCTAGCCTAAAGCCTAGGGGTGCCCTAGCCTGAAGGCTAGGGGAGCCCTAGCCTTAGCCTAGGGGAGCCCGAGCCTAAAGCCTAGGGGTGCCCTAGCCTGAAGGCTAGGGGAGCCCTAGCCTTAGCCTAGGGGAGCCCGAGCCTAAAGCCTAGGGCTGCCCTAGCCTGAAGGCTAGGGGAGCCCTAGCCTTTGCCTAGGGGAGACCTAGCCTAAAGCCTAGGGGTGCCCTAGCCTGAAGGCTAGGGGAGCCCTAGCCTAAAGCCTAGGGGTGCCCTAGCCTGAAGGCTAGGGGAGCCCTAGCCTTAGCCTAGGGGAGCCCTAGCCTAAAGCCTAGGGGTGCCCTAGCCTGAAGGCTAGGGGAGCCCTAGCCTTAGCCTAGGGGAGCCCTAGCCTAAAGCCTAGGGGTGCCCTAGCCTGAAGGCTAGGGGAGCCCTAGCCTTAGCCTAGGGGAGCCTAAAGCCTAGGGGTGCCCTAGCCTGAAGGCTAGGGGAGACCTAGCCTTAGCCTAGGGGAGCCTAAAGCCTAGGGGTGCCCTAGCCTGAAGGCTAGGGGAGCCCTAGCCTTAGCCTAGGGGAGCCTAAAGCCTAGGGGTGCCCTAGCCTGAAGGCTAGGGGAGCCCTAGCCTTAGCCTAGGGGAGCCCTAGCCTAAAGCCTAGGGGTGCCCTAGCCTGAAGGCTAGGGGAGCCCTAGCCTTAGCCTAGGGGTGCCTAAAGCCTAGGGGTGCCCTAGCCTGAAGGCTAGGGGAGCCCTAGCCTTAGCCTAGGGGAGCCCTAGCCTAAAGCCTAGGGGTGCCCTAGCCTGAAGGCTAGGGGAGCCCTAGCCTTAGCCTAGGGGAGCCTAAAGCCTAGGGGTGCCCTAGCCTGAAGGCTAGGGGAGCCCTAGCCTTAGCCTAGGGGAGCCTAAAGCCTAGGGGTGCCCTAGCCTGAAGGCTAGGGGAGCCCTAGCCTTAGCCTAGGGGAGCCTAAAGCCAAGGGGTGCCCTAGCCTGAAGGCTAGGGGAGCCCTAGCCTTAGCCTAGGGGAGCCTAAAGCCAAGGAGTGCCCTAGCCTGAAGGCTAGGGGAGCCCTAGCCTTAGCCTAGGGGAGCCTAAAGCCTAGGGGTGCCCTAGCCTGAAGGCTAGGGGAGCCCTAGCCTTAGCCTAGGGGAGCCTAAAGCCTAGGGGTGCCCTAGCCTGAAGGCTAGGGGAGCCCTAGCCTTAGCCTAGGGGAGCCTAAAGCCTAGGGGTGCCCTAGCCTGAAGGCTAGGGGAGCCCTAGCCTTAGCCTAGGGGAGCCTAAAGCCTAGGGGTGCCCTGGCCTGAAAGCTAGGGGAGCCCTAGCCTTAGCCTAGGGGAGCCTAAAGCCTAGGGGTGCCCTGGCCTGAAGGCTAGGGGAGCCCTAGCCTTAGCCTAGGGGAGCCTAAAGCCTAGGGGTGCCCTGGCCTGAAGGCTAGGGGAGCCCTAGCCTTAGCCTAGGGGAGCCTAAAGCCTAGGGGTGCCCTGGCCTGAAGGCTAGGGGAGCCCTAGCCTTAGCCTAGGGGAGCCTAAAGCCTAGGGGTGCCCTGGCCTGAAGGCTAGGGGAGCCCTAGCCTTAGCCTAGGGGAGCCTAAAGCCTAGGGGTGCCCTAGCCTGAAGGCTAGGGGAGCCCTAGCCTTAGCCTAGGGGAGCCTAAAGCCTAGGGGTGCCCTAGCCTGAAGGCTAGGGGAGCCCTAGCCTTAGCCTAGGGGAGCCTAAAGCCTAGGGGTGCCCTAGCCTGAAGGCTAGGGGAGCCCTAGCCTTAGCCTAGGGGAGCCTAAAGCCTAGGGGTGCCCTAGCCTGAAGGCTAGGGGAGCCCTAGCCTTAGCCTAGGGGAGCCTAAAGCCTAGGGGTGCCCTAGCCTGAAGGCTAGGGGAGCCCTAGCCTTAGCCTAGGGGAGCCTAAAGCCTAGGGGTGCCCTAGCCTGAAGGCTAGGGGAGCCCTAGCCTTAGCCTAGGGGAGCCTAAAGCCAAGGGGTGCCCTAGCCTGAAGGCTAGGGGAGCCCTAGCCTTAGCCTAGGGGAGCCTAAAGCCAAGGGGTGCCCTAGCCTGAAGGCTAGGGGAGCCCTAGCCTTAGCCTAGGGGAGCCTAAAGCCAAGGGGTGCCCTAGCCTGAAGGCTAGGGGAGCCCTAGCCTTAGCCTAGGGGAGCCTAAAGCCAAGGGGTGCCCTAGCCTGAAGGCTAGGGGAGCCCTAGCCTTAGCCTAGGGGAGCCTAAAGCCAAGGGGTGCCCTAGCCTGAAGGCTAGGGGAGCCCTAGCCTTAGCCTAGGGGAGCCTAAAGCCAAGGGGTGCCCTAGCCTGAAGGCTAGGGGAGCCCTAGCCTTAGCCTAGGGGAGCCTAAAGCCAAGGGGTGCCCTAGCCTGAAGGCTAGGGGAGCCCTAGCCTTAGCCTAGGGGAGCCTAAAGCCAAGGGGTGCCCTAGCCTGAAGGCTAGGGGAGCCCTAGCCTTAGCCTAGGGGAGCCTAAAGCCTAGGGGTGCCCTAGCCTGAAGGCTATGGGAGCCCTAGCCTTAGCCTAGGGGAGCCTAAAGCCTAGGGGTGCCCTAGCCTGAAGGCTAGGGGAGCCCTAGCCTTAGCCTAGGGGAGCCTAA
>NW_027459249.1:0-107547 GCF_050624435.1 Tenrec ecaudatus
ACCTGGGGAAACCCCAAGCGTCCCTCTTTGGGTCTATGTCCCATTTTTTCCCCAGGATTGCATAATTGGAATAAACAAAACCCCCTGTCTGAGAAACCACAAGGTCTGATTTCTTTGCTAGACTAGCTTTTCCACATGCATCAGCCCACCTCAGACAAGTGCCAGCCACTTCTGCAGGTGCTGTTCACAGCAGAGGAATGGGAGCCCTTCCAGAGAGAGGCCCAGAAAGCAGTCAATAGAACTGATGGTCAGCCAGCGGGCACTCCCCAGTGGAGAGAAACTCTTTTTACCACTCCACGAATAATGTGAGACCCAAACTCCCAGTAATGCCCCGAGGGCTTAGCTAGGTATCACCAGTCTCTCTTGCAGGGCCTCCGCGGGACAACTAGGAAACCTATGCATTTATCTAAGGTCAGTGAGAATTTTCAGGCGCCTACAAACGAATGTCTGCCTGCCTGCCTGCCTGCCTGCCTGCCTTTTTAGAGTGGCTGATGGAATCCTGCGTTCTTTGTACCCCCAAGGACCCAGAGGCCCCCGAGAACAAGAGGGAAATAAGTATTGCCTTTATTACTCAGCCCGCCTCAGACATGAAAAAGAAATGGGAAGCATTTGAAGGGAACAATCTTCGTGATTTGGTAGAAGTGTCTTATTGGGTGTATCACAACACAGATGACCCTACCACGACAGAGACAAAGAAATAGCTAAAATACTAGGAATTGCCATGAGACACAACAGAGACTCAGAAAAAGAGATCATGGCCCACTCACGGAGAGACTGACCTGTGGCACCACCAAGCCCTGAGGAAGGAAGGATCCAGGTGCCTACTACAGAAGAGACAGACATTGGAAAAAACATTGCATTGAAAACTCCAGGAGAGACGGACAAACCTCCACTAGAGAGGACAGGCCTCGTCCTCGCCTAGAAAAACCCAAGTGAGAGACAATAACGCTTGAGGAAGCTGAAGGAATGTCTCAGGACTCTGTTTCACTGGCCCCCAGGATCCCGTGCTAACTGTCCAAGTTGGGGGCCAGCCAGGAAATGTCTTGGAGGACACAGGGGCCATCTTCTCAGGTTCAAAAAAGAGAACGGACACATTGTCAAAGGAAAGATTGGAATTACTGTCAGCCTATGATTGCTTCCAAAGTACTCACACCAGAAGGTTTGCATGGAGATTGGGGGGCTTCCCAAGCCATCAAGGTAAAAAATGTCTCTCTGCCCTATGTCCCAGTTAGCCACATGGTTTTCATGGCACTGGCTCCCGGCTCGGCTGTTGAGCCAGTGAAACTCTTTTAGCAGGAGTTGAAGTGGCCATCAGCGGAAGGACAAAACCTCCACCGTGGGCTTCCCGTTTCAATACGAAGCCACCTATATCACCTCTTGGATATTAACATTGTCCTGGACTCTGAATCGCCACCCAGGATCTAGAATGCGCCTGACATGTCCACATGGTTTGATTCAGGTTCAGGTTAACCCCTCTCGATCACTTAGTGACATGGGACACTAGACCCTGGAATACCTTTACTTTCCAGATGAGAAAACTCACTCAAAAAGACATAGGTACTGACACACAGGAACACAACTGGTTAAAAACAAAGCCACATTCCCAACCAGTGTCTGGAGCCAGAGCTCAGAGCCCCATATGCCTGTGCCCAGCTGAGCAGTCACCCTCTCCTGGACCCTCGAAAGATCTGAGCAGATCTTCCCCCCCCATTCCCCCCTCCCACGCCCAAATATGTTTTTTCATAGGACGGCACTGAATCTGCAGCTCTGGAAGCGGGACAGATCTGATAGAGAATACGGAGAAGACGAAGGGGGAGGAGGGGAGAGTGGAGAACATCCTGGCCCACCAGGCTTGAGGATGATGTTCCCACTCAGAGAAGACAGTCCACACAGAAGACCACATGGCCAGCCCAAGATGAGACACGACGTCCCTCAAAGACCCACAGCCCTAGAATAGACAACACTGGAGAGACAGTGCGGGAACGGATTCCGCCACACCGAGGCATAGCACTAAGGGCGTGCAGCAGAAGAGCAAGGAAGTGGAGCAACAAGGTCCCCAGGGAATGCCAAAGGAGGACTTTGGGGGCAGGACTTGGTGCCCGCACAGACTGGACTGGAAAACACTGCTAAGGGCCAACAAACAGTCCGTAAACTAACTACAAGCTTTCCTTTCTTGAGGAGTTGTGTTTTCTTTGATGGTCATTGGATTTTGGCTGTTTTCTTTCTTTTGGTGCTTGCTTTCGCTCTGTCTTTTGTTTGTGCATGTTATTACCTCTACTGTATGTCTAAAAAGAGATGCTGGATGCACAATCTGCAGGAGAGAAAAAGGGGACCAACACTTCGTGGGAGGGCCACAGGAAAGAGGGAGTTGGGGGGAAAGGGAGTGATGTCAAGAAACCCAGAGACAAGGGAACAACAAGTGGATGCAAATCCGTGGTGAGGGCGATGTAGGAATCCTGGTAGGGCGTGATCAAGGGTGAAGGAACCAAGAGGATTTACTGAAACCCAAATGAAAACTGAGCATGGCAGTGGGCACAAGAGGGAAATGAAAGGGAATAGCAGAGCGACCTAGGAAGCACGGGCCAGTTATAGAGGTCTAAAGAAAGGCACGCACAGATGTAAATATATTTATCTGTGAGCATGGGGAAATACACCTATGTCCATATCTTTATAGGTGTCCTATTAAGGTAGCAGATGGCCTTTGGGCCTCCACTCAAGGACTCTCTCATTGCAAGAATACCTTGTTCTATTACATTGGCATTCTATGATGCTCACCTTCCCGACACGTTCCCTGAAGTCTAAGCGGTTGCATAAGCAAATGTGGTCAAGAAAGCTGATGGTGCCCTGTTATCAAAAGATATGGCGTCTGAGGTCTTAAAGGCCTGAAGGGTAAGCAAGCGGCCATGTAGCTCAGAAACAACAGAGCCCACATGGAATAAGCATACCAGCCTGTGCGATCACGAGGTATCAAAGGGATCAGGCATCATCAGCACAAAAAAATCTCATTGCGAATGAGCAGGGAATGCTGGGTAGAGAGCCAAAGCCCATTTGCAGTACACTGGACATTCCCTTAAGTAAGGTCTTGGGGAAGAGACAAGCCTACACAGGGTACTAGACAGCAACGGTGAAACACAACTTTCCTCTAGCTCCTCAATGCTTCCTCTCCCCTCACTATCAAGATCCCAATTATAACTTTCAAATCTGACTAGACCAGAGAATGTACACTGGGACAGATAGGACCTAGAAACACAGGGAATTCAAGGTGGATGAGCCCTTTAGGACCAGTGTTATGAATGGGGATGCTGGGAGGGTGGAGGGAGGGTAGGCTGGCAGCAGGGAACCGATGACAAGGATCTACATAAAACCTCAAAAGAAAAGGGGGTGAAGGGGGACATCAGACAGTGCAAGATATGACAAAATAATAATTAGTAAATGATGAAGGATTTATGAGGAGGGGTAGTGAGAATGGGGGCGGGGGGAATGAGGAGCTGAGGCCAGGGGCTTGGGTGGAGAGAAGATATTTTGAGAATAATGAGGGCAATGAATGTACAAATGTGCCTTATATCAGTGATGTTTGCACGTATTGTGGTTATTGTTGTATGAGCCCCTATAAAAGGAGAGAAAAAAAAGACCCTGGCAGAGGGCTGATGCTAGGATGATCTCAGGCTGGATTAGACCAGCAAAAGCAGGTGCTGCAGTCGCCTCACCCTGTATCTATTCTTATGTGAGGCATGAAGCTTAGGGTCCACAGCCCCGGCAGCTGGACAGTGAGAGAGGCGGGGCTCTGAGGTCATTCCACAGGGGGAATGGCCCTCCGGTTCCTGTAGGGCCCACCCTCCTGCTGTCTGGGGCACCTCTTTCACGGAGCCCACACCAGGGGAGCTCTTCAACTCATGGGGGATTAGCAGGAAGCCTCTGCTCATGCACACACACCACCACCTAGCTGGAGGACCTCGGTGAACAAAGCCTGAGGCAGACAACAAGCCCACTAACTGATCCTGTGAGAGATATAATCAGGATCCAGAAACCGGCAACTGGGAGCAAGGGGCAGCATACCTGGGTCCCAGCCCCTCCCACTGCCCTCTGCAAGGGGTGACATTCCAAAGCACAGTGTTTTCCAAAAGCACTGTCAGGACTTTGGAATGGGCAGCTCATTTGTGGACATGGATACTATGTGATCCAGACATACTACCTCCTCTGATCCTGTCAGCCGAGACTAAAAACCCTTCCAAGCAGAAAGCCATGCATCTGAACAGTATCCACCAGCCACTCACGTCCACTCCTGCTGCCTCCAAAGAGCTTTCCTGAGTTGGTCAGATCTCTCTGGGGACAGATATCCCTCGGGCCTTGGTTCTGCGTTAGAAAGAATTCACGCCAAAGCCTGGTTTGTGATCCAAGTGAGGTTTAGGAGAGTTAGGGAGATGTGGTGGTCAACCCTGGTCGATCCTAGTGGCTGAATTGAATATACTTGGCCTAGGTGGGTCGATGCAGGTGCAGCGCCCACCCAGGTGGACCTGCCCTTCCTGGCCGGAAACCTGGACCTCTGAGCACGCACAGTGTGCCACTCTTTCCTGGGCCGCTAACTGGGCCCTCTGGGCATGTGTAATGGACACCCCAGTCCCTATGCTAGCTACCTAACATTTCCACCCTGAAGAGATGTGGACCCAAATTTTTGGGGTACTGGGCGACGACATCTCTAGCTACTTCCTGCTGGCAAAAGGGACGAGGTGGAACTTTGGGTCCACACCCTTCCTGCTGTGCTGGGAGGGGTTGTCCATTCAGCGCTAGGATGGATAAGGTTGAAGTGGTCCAGGAGATGGTGGTCCTGGAGCTGGCACACTTGGATTAGGGGCTTTGGTAACTTGAGAACTTCTGGAAAAAACAACAAACGCACAAAAGGGTGAACAGTTTAACTGAGACAAGGCTAGGATTGTGAGGTGGGAGTGCCCTTGAAAGTAGGTGAGTATCACAGGAAATAAGTAAAAATCTTAGGATTATCAGGCGTGTGTGTTTGTTCATTCTAAGTACCGGCACGGGGGTAAAAGCATTCACAATTTCCCCTAGGGGGGTCCAGGGTTTGGGCACTACTGGGTGCAGTGGGATCACCGCTTCACTTATGATCCTAAGGCATTGGCCCCTCTGATAAGAACCATCCTTCTTTTTCACCCTATAACGCCTCACTTTTAAATTTTTGGGCAAAAAAAAATTCGTTTTGATTCATTACTTTCATAGTTATCAATATATATACATTTATATTCATTTCATTAAATGTTAGGGAAAGGTCATGCTCGGCGTTATAGGGTTAAATTGTAATATTGGGATGCTACAGGCGGATTCAACAGGGATCAAAAGTAGAGTAACTGCCTGTGTCATTTTTAATTTTCTCGGGTTCCATTTGAGTAAAAGGCTTGTAAGTTACCCTGGGACCAAATGCCCCTGGTGCCTCTACTAGGGGTAGAATGTTCAGGGAGGGTTCAGGGCTGGGACAATAGTGACCTGAAGTCCAGGATCCCTTAGGGCAGGGGTCCTCAAATTGTTTACACAGGGGGCCAGTTCATTGTCTCTCCGACCGTTGGAGGGCCAGACTATGGTTTTCAAAAAACCTATGGACAAATTCCTATGCACACTGCACGAGTCGGCTGCTAAGCAGGACAGGCAGTGGCAGCAAAAACACCCCGAGTGTGGGATAAATGGCATGGCGCCACATGTGCCCCATGGACCACAGTTTGAGGACGCCTGCCTTAGGGGTTCCTGGGTGCACTGGGGATGAAGGTCTCCTACTGCTCCTCGAGAGGAGAAATGCTCTAAGTCCTGGCATCTCCGCCCACTTTCCCGGCACTCTACCGAACTGTTCCCGGTGAATCACGGTTGGAAGGGAAAGCGTACCATTCTCTGCCCACCATTCTCCTTTCTCAAAACGATACTGTGGCCAAATAGAGTTGCAAAGTGAATCTATCAGCTTTTGTTTGCCCAGGGTCTCTGTATCAACTCTATCCCAATTGGACACGATTCATGCAAGGGGGCAATTCTTGAGCATCAAGCTGCTAAGTCCCATCTAGAAAGCACAAAACAAGGAGGCGATTGACAGCTTGCTGCCTCCAGGTCAATAACCCCCACTTTGAGAGCGCACCCCTGGGTTGCCCTGAATCTCATGCCTCAGCCCGAGGGAAGGGGTCAAGGACTAGTCGCCGAGGGCGACCTTTAGGTCCAACCATTTTTCTGGACAACAGGCTAGGAGGACCATTGCTTGGGATGGCTCCAAGGCCCTCCAAGACGCCTGCTGGCGGGGCTGATGCTCAAATCTCTGAAGGGAAGGGACACGTGGCAGCTCAGGGAACCTTAAGGGAAATTGGAATTTCTGGCTGGAACATCATGGCAGAGGAGCTGTGTATTAAGTAAGAGCTGTCCCCAAAAGTGCCTGAAGCAGCATCACTGAAAGCCTAAAGGTAACAGTGACTCCGCCTAGGCTTCCGAACGCCATTGGCCTAAGCCTGGGCCACGGAAAACCAGCCTGTAAGAAGGAACAAACCAAATCTGGAAGAACACTAGCCCTATAACGCCTCAAGTTTTAAATTTAGGAAAATTTTTTTTTTGGTTTCTATTCTTTACTTTCATAGTTATCAATATATATGGCATTCAAAATATATTTTAAAAGCATAAAATTTTCAGTGTTTTTGAAATGTGACCAAATTGTCACATCTATAATTTGGGTACCAGATACGTTTTCATTAAGAATTATGACAATTTTGTGCTTGGCGTTATAGGGCTAGAGCAGCTTGTTTGAAAAACCAGGAGAAAGGCAAAGGGAATGGAGGGGATAAGGGAAACTTTTGGCTCCCGGGACCAGGCAGGGCTAACTCCCAGGCCTCTTCACCCAGCTCCCTAGGCAGCGCCCTTCCACATGTTTGGACTGGTGGGTGCCATCTTGGCCATGGTCACAGACCCTGTTACCTCTCGGCTACAATGGCGACTGTGTAGGATCTCTGGGAAAAGCTGAAACAGCTTTGACAAGAGTGAAGCCATTTGGGGCTGACAGAAGCCACCATGAAAAGAAAATAAAGTAGCTAGGAAGTGTAAATGAACTAGCTGATATTGGGGAGGTAGGCTGTGCAGACGTCGCCCAAGGGAATGTCATGAAGGAAATGGGTGTTCAGAAGGCTTGCGAGAACGACCAGAGCAGTTTTGGTTCAACTAAGAATGGCTAACCCTAATACCCCGCTTCTCACTCGCCTAGTCCTGAGGAAGTATCCATGTACCTACTATACAAAACAGTGACATTGGAAAAATCAGTGCCTTGAAAAGCCCAGGAGAGGCAGACGAGCCACCACTAGAGGGAACGGGCCTAGTCCTCGCCTAGAAAAATCGAAGCTACAGACAATAATGCTCGAAGCTGAATAAAGGTGTCCAGGCTCTGTTTCACTTGACCCCAAAGAGCCCATGCTCACTCTCCATGTAGGGAGCCAGCCAGTAAATTTCTAGGTGGACAAAGGGGTCACCTTCTTGGTTTCAGAAAAGACTACAGGTGCCTTGTCAAAAGGAAAGGCTTTCATTACAGGGGCCCCAGGGCAGACCCAAGCACACCCATGGACAACGGCCAGAATAACAGATTTAGCACAAGAGACAGTTAGTTACACACACTCTCCTTCCTGGTAATGCCTCAATGCCCCTTTCCCCTAATTGATCGTGACTTATTATGAAAAATGGCAGCCATAATTACTTTCTCATCTGCTACAACCACCTTAACCCTTGAACTTGAAAAGCCAAAAGTTTTGCTCACCGCTCCAATGTCAGAGTGATATGTGTTTTATCAAGGAGCAGAAGAGACCTGCTCAAAGGAACTTCTTGATAAATCGCTAAAAGATATTCCTTTTGTTTGGGCAGAGAACAACCTGCCAGACCTTTCTGAACTTCAGGTGCCTGGGGTCGTACAACTTCTGAGCTCAGCTACACCGGTGTGTCAAGCTAACCCTACTCCCTGGATAGCAAAAGTGGGTATTTCTGTTCCCATTTGCAGACTAAAGAGGACAGGCATTTGGGTCCTCTGCAAGTCCACATGGAATGCTCCCCTGCTGCCCATGCAGAAGCCGGGAACTGAGGACTTCCAACCGGTGCAGGATCTCAGAGAGGCAAATGAGAGGATAGAAACGGGCCACCCCACGTGCCAAACCCCGAGACCCTCCTGAGTACTATCCCGTCAAACTGAATTTGTTATACTGTTTTGGACTTAAAGGATGCTTTGTTCTCCATACCCGTGTCCCCTGCACATCAACCCAGTGAAGACTTACAGGGACACAAGGAGGAACACCCCCAAACCACCTTGTTCCAGTATGCAGATGACCTCCTCCTGGCCTCCGAAACCCTGGAGGAATGCCAACGGGCTACCAAGGACCTGATAATAGTCCTTGGCCCATTGGGGTACAGGGTATCTGCAAGAAAGGCTCAACTGTGTGTCCATAAAGCTGTATACCTAGGCTACCAACTGGAGGAGGGAAAACGGACCTTGTCCCCCAGCCGCACTGAGGCGATCCTCAAAATCCCAGTCCCTGAGACTAAGAGGCAGTTGCAAGAGTTTCTAGGAGCTGTGGGGTACTGTCCATTGTGGAATTTGGGATTTGCAAAAACAACGAAACCCCTATATGCAAGTACTGGGGAAAGGAAAAAGAACTTAAATGGACTGAAGTAGAACAACAAGCGTTTGAATCCTTTAAAAAGTCGCTCATATGGGCAACCTCTCTTGCCCTACTAGACAGAGTAAAGCCCTTCCAATTGTCTATGTGAGGCCAGAGGCACAGCAAAAGAAGTGCTAACTGAGAACTTGCGGCCATGGAAGAGACCTGTGGCCTATCTTTCAAAGAAACTGGACTCTGTAGCTGCAGGATGGCTGAGCTGCATGCGAGCTGAGGCTGCCACGGCCATCCTAGTCATAGAAGCTAGGAAGCTTACACTGGGACAGGATATTGCTGTGGCAGGGGGACCTATGGTTGAACCACTCCTAACCAGTCCCCCGGACCGGTGGATCTCGAATGCCAGGACTATGCCACAAATCCCCAAGGTAGTGGCTGTGACCATGCCATCCCCAGTGTTACAGCCACAACCTACATACTCAGAAAATGATCTAAAGATAAGCCAAGAGCTGGCCTGCCAAAAAGACTGGGAGCATCCAGGGTGGCTGCTCCATCCTGATGGAAGAAGATTCATGCCAGAAGCTCTGGGAGAGATCTGATTCAAGGACTACATGAAGGTATGCATTTGGGATCCTCTCTAAACTGTCTCAGTTGCTTCTCAGGCACTTTTACATACCCAGGCTTGGACACTGGGTGGCAGATGTCACCCACCGTTGATTGCACTGTGCTCGGGTAAACAACCCCAAAAAGAAAAGGAGCAACCCCAACCACGAGCTCGAGGTAGTAGTCCTGGAGAATTCTGGGAGGTGGACTTTATGTATATCAAACTTAGAAAGTATGGCTACCGATATTTGCTGGTGTTCGTAGACACCTGTTCTGGATGGGTGGAAGCCTTCCCAACAAAGAAGGAAACTGCTGCCACTGTGTGTAAATTATTAGTAACTAAAATTGTCCCTAGATTTGGCCTTCCCACCACCTTGGGGTCCAACAATGGCCCAACATTTATTGCTCAAATTACTAAAGTCTTAGCAATGCTTCTAAATATTAACTGGAAGCTCTTCAGGGCAAGTAGAAAAAATAAACAGAACCCTAAAGGAATTGTTCGTTAAGTTGCATTTAGGACCTTGCGAGAACTGGGTTGATCCTTACTTTATCTTTTGCCCTACTTCAAGTCCGATGCACTCCCTATGTGAAAAGCATGACCCCATTTGAATTTGTTTGGCAGACCTTCCCCAAATCCTCCCAAGATTGAAGGAAGTAGAAATAATGGAAGTCACTAATCGTTCCCTCATCGAGTGCCTGCAGGCTGTGCAACAGGTGAGAGACAAATCATCTGCTCTGACACCTTCATTTTGGGCCTAACCAAGGGAAAGGGAACAGGCAGCCAACAACGTGCAACCAGGAAACTGGACATGGGTAAAGTAGCACCAACCTGACACCTTAGAACCTAGGTGGACTGGCCCATACCAAGTGATTCTTACAACACACCAACTGCTGTTAAAATAGTGGGGAGGGGGCCGTGGATTCATCAGTCATAAGTAAAAAAAAACAACAACAAAAAAAAAACCAACCCTGAGCATATCCTGAAAAGATGGACACCCAGAAAGACGGAAAATCCCTCAAAATTAAGGCTTTACAGAACTTAATTGTTTTTCTCCGAGTATTGCTGACAGCACCCACTGTTTCCCCCAAGCACAAACACATCTGTGGACTGCTATTCTAACCTCCAGCAGACTCAGGTTTACACAGGCACCTCACGGCCCCTCATGGGGCAGAGCCTACCTAGATGCTGCTGGAGAGAAAGTCACTCAGTGGGCTCCGGGATCCTGCCTTGAGGATCATGTTCCCACTCAGAGAAGACAGTCCACACAGAAGACCACATGGCCAGCCCAAGATGAGACACGACGTCCCTCAAAGACCCATAGCCCTAGAAGGGACAACACTGGAGAGACAGTGCGGGAACGGATCCCGAAACACCGAGGCATAGCACTAAGGGCGTGCAGCAGAAGAGCAAGGAAGTGGAGCAACAAGGTCCCCAGGGAATGCCAAAGGAGGACTTTGGGGGCAGGACTTGGTGCCCGCACAGACTGGACTGGAAAACACTGCTAAGGGCCAACAAACAGTCCGTGAACTAACTACAAGCTTTCCTTTCTTGAGGAGTTGTGTTTTCTTTGATGGTCATTGGATTTTGGCTGTTTTCTTTCTTTTGGTGCTTGCTTTCGCTCTGTCTTTTGTTTGTGCATGTTATTACCTCTACTGTATGTCTAAAAAGAGATGCTGGATGCACAATCTGCAGGAGAGAAAAAGGGGACCAACACTTCGCGGGAGGGCCACGGGAAAGAGGGAGTTGGGGGGAAAGGGAGTGATGTCAAGAAACCCAGAGACAAGGGAACAACAAGTGGATGCAAATCCGTGGTGAGGGCGATGTAGGAATCCTGGTAGGGCGTGATCAAGGGTGAAGGAACCAAGAGGATTTACTGAAACCCAAATGAAAACTGAGCATGGCAGTGGGCACAAGAGGGAAATGAAAGGAAATAGCAGAGCGACCTAGGAAGCACGAGCCAGTTATAGAGGTCTAAAGAAAGGCACGCACAGATGTAAATATATTTATCTGTGAGCATGGGGAAATACACCTATGTCCATATCTTTATAGGTGTCCTATTAAGGTAGCAGATGGCCTTTGGGCCTCCACTCAAGGACTCTCTCATTGCAAGAATACCTTGTTCTATTACATTGGCATTCTATGATGCTCACCTTCCCGACACGTTCCCTGAAGTCTAAGCGGTTGCATAAGCAAATGTGGTCAAGAAAGCTGATGGTGCCCTGCTATCAAAAGATATGGCGTCTGAGGTCTTAAAGGCCTGAAGGGTAAGCAAGCGGCCATGTAGCTCAGAAACAACAGAGCCCACATGGAATAAGCATACCAGCCTGTGCGATCACGAGGTATCAAAGGGATCAGGCATCATCAGCACAAAAAAATCTCATTGCGAATGAGCAGGGAATGCTGGGTAGAGAGCCAAAGCCCATTTGCAGTACACTGGACATTCCCTTAAGTAAGGTCTTGGGGAAGAGACAAGCCTACACAGGGTACTAGACAGCAATGGTGAAACACAACTTTCCTCTAGCTCCTCAATGCTTCCTCTCCCCTCACTATCAAGATCCCAATTATAACTTTCAAATCTGACTAGACCAGAGAATGTACACTGGGACAGATAGGACCTAGAAACACAGGGAATTCAAGGTGGATGAGCCCTTTAGGACCAGTGTTATGAATGGGGATGCTGGGAGGGTGGAGGGAGGGTAGGCTGGCAGCAGGGAACCGATGACAAGGATCTACATAAAACCTCAAAAGAAAAGGGGGTGAAGGGGGACATCAGACAGTGCAAGATATGACAAAATAATAATTAGTAAATGATGAAGGATTTATGAGGAGGGGTAGTGAGAATGGGGGCGGGGGGAATGAGGAGCTGAGGCCAGGGGCTTGGGTGGAGAGAAGATATTTTGAGAATAATGAGGGCAATGAATGTACAAATGTGCCTTATATCAGTGATGTTTGCACGTATTGTGGTTATTGTTGTATGAGCCCCTATAAAAGGAGAGAAAAAAAGGACCCTGGCAGAGGGCTGATGCTAGGATGATCTCAGGCTGGATTAGACCAGCAAAAGCAGGTGCTGCAGTCGCCTCACCCTGTGTCTATTCCTATGTGAGGCATGAAGCTTAGGGTCCACAGCCCCGGCAGCTGGACAGTGAGAGAGGCGGGGCTCTGAGGTCATTCCACAGGGGGAATGGCCCTCCGGTTCCTGTAGGGCCCACCCTCCTGGGTAGTCCTGCTGTCTGGGGCACCTCTTTCACGGAGCCCACACCAGGGGAGCTCTTCAACTCATGGGGGATTAGCAGGAAGCCTCTGCTCATGCACACACACCACCACCTAGCTGGAGGACCTCGGTGAACAAAGCCTGAGGCAGACAACAAGCCCACTAACTGATCCTGTGAGAGATATAATCAGGATCCAGAAACCGGCAACTGGGAGCAAGGGGCAGCATACCTGGGTCCCAGCCCCTCCCACTGCCCTCTGCAAGGGGTGACATTCCAAAGCACAGTGTTTTCCAAAAGCACTGTCAGGACTTTGGAATGGGCAGCTCATTTGTGGACATGGATACTATGTGATCCAGACATACTACCTCCTCTGATCCTGTCAGCCGAGACTAAAAACCCTTCCAAGCAGAAAGCCATGCATCTGAACAGTATCCACCAGCCACTCACGTCCACTCCTGCTGCCTCCAAAGAGCTTTCCTGGGTTGGTCAGATCTCTCTGGGGACAGATATCCCTCGGGCCTTGGTTCTGCGTGAGAAAGAATTCACGCCAAAGCCTGGTTTGTGATCCAAGTGAGGTTTAGGAGAGTTAGGGAGGTGTGGTGGGCAACCCTGGTCGATCCTAGTGGCTGAATTGAATATACTTGGCCTAGGTGGGTCGATGCAGGTGCAGCGCCCACCCAGGTGGACCTGCCCTTCCTGGCCGGAAACCTGGACCTCTGAGCACGCACAGTGTGCCACTCCTTCCTGGGCCACTAACTGGGCCCTCTGAGCATGTGTAATGGACACCCCAGTCCCTATGCTAGCTACCTAACATTTCCACCCTGAAGAGATGTGGACCCAAATCTTTGGGGTACTGGGCGACGACATCTCTAGCTACTTCCTGCTGGCAAAGGGGCGAAGTGGGGCTTTGGGTCCACACCCTTCCTGCTCTGCTGGGAGGGGTTGTCCATTCAGCGCTAGGATGGATAAGGTTGAAGTGGTCCAGGAGATGGTGGTCCTGGAGCTGGCACACTTGGATTAGGGGCTTTGGTAACTTGAGAACTTCTGGAAAAAACAACAAACGCACAAAAGGGTGAACAGTTTAACTGAGACAAGGCTAGGATTGTGAGGTGGGAGTGCCCTTGAAAGTAGGTGAGTATCACAGGAAGTAAGTAAAAATCTTAGGATTATCAGGCGTGTGTGTTTGCTCATTCTAAGTACCGGCACGGGGGTAAAAGCATTCACAATTTCCCCTAGGGGGGTCCAGGGTTTGGGCACTACTGGGTGCAGTGGGATCACCGCTTCACTTATGATCCTAAGGCATTGGCCCCTCTGATAAGAACCATCCTTCTTTTTCACCCTATAACGCCTCACTTTTAAATTTTTGGGCAAAAAAAAATTCGTTTTGATTCATTACTTTCATAGTTATCAATATATATACATTTATATTCATTTCATTAAATGTTAGGGAAAGGTCATGCTCGGCGTTATAGGGTTAAATTGTAATATTGGGATGCTACAGGCGGATTCAACAGGGATCAAAAGTAGAGTAACTGCCTGTGTCATTTTTAATTTTCTCGGGTTCCATTTGAGTAAAAGGCTTGTAAGTTACCCTGGGACCAAATGCCCCTGGTGCCTCTACTAGGGGTAGAATGTTCAGGGAGGGTTCAGGGCTGGGACAATAGTGACCTGAAGTCCAGGATCCCTTAGGGCAGGGGTCCTCAAATTGTTTACACAGGGGGCCAGTTCATTGTCTCTCCGACCGTTGGAGGGCCAGACTATGGTTTTCAAAAAACCTATGGACAAATTCCTATGCACACTGCACGAGTCGGCTGCTAAGCAGGACAGGCAGTGGCAGCAAAAACACCCCGAGTGTGGGATAAATGGCATGGCGCCACATGTGCCCCATGGACCACAGTTTGAGGACGCCTGCCTTAGGGGTTCCTGGGTGCACTGGGGATGAAGGTCTCCTACTGCTCCTCGAGAGGAGAAATGCTCTAAGTCCTGGCATCTCCGCCCACTTTCCCGGCACTCTACCGAACTGTTCCCGGTGAATCACGGTTGGAAGGGAAAGCGTACCATTCTCTGCCCACCATTCTCCTTTCTCAAAACGATACTGTGGCCAAATAGAGTTGCAAAGTGAATCTATCAGCTTTTGTTTGCCCAGGGTCTCTGTATCAACTCTATCCCAATTGGACACGATTCATGCAAGGGGGCAATTCTTGAGCATCAAGCTGCTAAGTCCCATCTAGAAAGCACAAAACAAGGAGGCGATTGACAGCTTGCTGCCTCCAGGTCAATAACCCCCACTTTGAGAGCGCACCCCTGGGTTGCCCTGAATCTCATGCCTCAGCCCGAGGGAAGGGGTCAAGGACTAGTCGCCGAGGGCGACCTTTAGGTCCAACCATTTTTCTGGACAACAGGCTAGGAGGACCATTGCTTGGGATGGCTCCAAGGCCCTCCAAGACGCCTGCTGGCGGGGCTGATGCTCAAATCTCTGAAGGGAAGGGACACGTGGCAGCTCAGGGAACCTTAAGGGAAATTGGAATTTCTGGCTGGAACATCATGGCAGAGGAGCTGTGTATTAAGTAAGAGCTGTCCCCAAAAGTGCCTGAAGCAGCATCACTGAAAGCCTAAAGGTAACAGTGACTCCGCCTAGGCTTCCGAACGCCATTGGCCTAAGCCTGGGCCACGGAAAACCAGCCTGTAAGAAGGAACAAACCAAATCTGGAAGAACACTAGCCCTATAACGCCTCAAGTTTTAAATTTAGGAAAATTTTTTTTTTGGTTTCTATTCTTTACTTTCATAGTTATCAATATATATGGCATTCAAAATATATTTTAAAAGCATAAAATTTTCAGTGTTTTTGAAATGTGACCAAATTGTCACATCTATAATTTGGGTACCAGATACGTTTTCATTAAGAATTATGACAATTTTGTGCTTGGCGTTATAGGGCTAGAGCAGCTTGTTTGAAAAACCAGGAGAAAGGCAAAGGGAATGGAGGGGATAAGGGAAACTTTTGGCTCCCGGGACCAGGCAGGGCTAACTCCCAGGCCTCTTCACCCAGCTCCCTAGGCAGCGCCCTTCCACATGTTTGGACTGGTGGGTGCCATCTTGGCCATGGTCACAGACCCTGTTACCTCTCGGCTACAATGGCGACTGTGTAGGATCTCTGGGAAAAGCTGAAACAGCTTTGACAAGAGTGAAGCCATTTGGGGCTGACAGAAGCCACCATGAAAAGAAAATAAAGTAGCTAGGAAGTGTAAATGAACTAGCTGATATTGGGGAGGTAGGCTGTGCAGACGTCGCCCAAGGGAATGTCATGAAGGAAATGGGTGTTCAGAAGGCTTGCGAGAACGACCAGAGCAGTTTTGGTTCAACTAAGAATGGCTAACCCTAATACCCCGCTTCTCACTCGCCTAGTCCTGAGGAAGTATCCATGTACCTACTATACAAAACAGTGACATTGGAAAAATCAGTGCCTTGAAAAGCCCAGGAGAGGCAGACGAGCCACCACTAGAGGGAACGGGCCTAGTCCTCGCCTAGAAAAATCGAAGCTACAGACAATAATGCTCGAAGCTGAATAAAGGTGTCCAGGCTCTGTTTCACTTGACCCCAAAGAGCCCATGCTCACTCTCCATGTAGGGAGCCAGCCAGTAAATTTCTAGGTGGACAAAGGGGTCACCTTCTTGGTTTCAGAAAAGACTACAGGTGCCTTGTCAAAAGGAAAGGCTTTCATTACAGGGGCCCCAGGGCAGACCCAAGCACACCCATGGACAACGGCCAGAATAACAGATTTAGCACAAGAGACAGTTAGTTACACACACTCTCCTTCCTGGTAATGCCTCAATGCCCCTTTCCCCTAATTGATCGTGACTTATTATGAAAAATGGCAGCCATAATTACTTTCTCATCTGCTACAACCACCTTAACCCTTGAACTTGAAAAGCCAAAAGTTTTGCTCACCGCTCCAATGTCAGAGTGATATGTGTTTTATCAAGGAGCAGAAGAGACCTGCTCAAAGGAACTTCTTGATAAATCGCTAAAAGATATTCCTTTTGTTTGGGCAGAGAACAACCTGCCAGACCTTTCTGAACTTCAGGTGCCTGGGGTCGTACAACTTCTGAGCTCAGCTACACCGGTGTGTCAAGCTAACCCTACTCCCTGGATAGCAAAAGTGGGTATTTCTGTTCCCATTTGCAGACTAAAGAGGACAGGCATTTGGGTCCTCTGCAAGTCCACATGGAATGCTCCCCTGCTGCCCATGCAGAAGCCGGGAACTGAGGACTTCCAACCGGTGCAGGATCTCAGAGAGGCAAATGAGAGGATAGAAACGGGCCACCCCACGTGCCAAACCCCGAGACCCTCCTGAGTACTATCCCGTCAAACTGAATTTGTTATACTGTTTTGGACTTAAAGGATGCTTTGTTCTCCATACCCGTGTCCCCTGCACATCAACCCAGTGAAGACTTACAGGGACACAAGGAGGAACACCCCCAAACCACCTTGTTCCAGTATGCAGATGACCTCCTCCTGGCCTCCGAAACCCTGGAGGAATGCCAACGGGCTACCAAGGACCTGATAATAGTCCTTGGCCCATTGGGGTACAGGGTATCTGCAAGAAAGGCTCAACTGTGTGTCCATAAAGCTGTATACCTAGGCTACCAACTGGAGGAGGGAAAACGGACCTTGTCCCCCAGCCGCACTGAGGCGATCCTCAAAATCCCAGTCCCTGAGACTAAGAGGCAGTTGCAAGAGTTTCTAGGAGCTGTGGGGTACTGTCCATTGTGGAATTTGGGATTTGCAAAAACAACGAAACCCCTATATGCAAGTACTGGGGAAAGGAAAAAGAACTTAAATGGACTGAAGTAGAACAACAAGCGTTTGAATCCTTTAAAAAGTCGCTCATATGGGCAACCTCTCTTGCCCTACTAGACAGAGTAAAGCCCTTCCAATTGTCTATGTGAGGCCAGAGGCACAGCAAAAGAAGTGCTAACTGAGAACTTGCGGCCATGGAAGAGACCTGTGGCCTATCTTTCAAAGAAACTGGACTCTGTAGCTGCAGGATGGCTGAGCTGCATGCGAGCTGAGGCTGCCACGGCCATCCTAGTCATAGAAGCTAGGAAGCTTACACTGGGACAGGATATTGCTGTGGCAGGGGGACCTATGGTTGAACCACTCCTAACCAGTCCCCCGGACCGGTGGATCTCGAATGCCAGGACTATGCCACAAATCCCCAAGGTAGTGGCTGTGACCATGCCATCCCCAGTGTTACAGCCACAACCTACATACTCAGAAAATGATCTAAAGATAAGCCAAGAGCTGGCCTGCCAAAAAGACTGGGAGCATCCAGGGTGGCTGCTCCATCCTGATGGAAGAAGATTCATGCCAGAAGCTCTGGGAGAGATCTGATTCAAGGACTACATGAAGGTATGCATTTGGGATCCTCTCTAAACTGTCTCAGTTGCTTCTCAGGCACTTTTACATACCCAGGCTTGGACACTGGGTGGCAGATGTCACCCACCGTTGATTGCACTGTGCTCGGGTAAACAACCCCAAAAAGAAAAGGAGCAACCCCAACCACGAGCTCGAGGTAGTAGTCCTGGAGAATTCTGGGAGGTGGACTTTATGTATATCAAACTTAGAAAGTATGGCTACCGATATTTGCTGGTGTTCGTAGACACCTGTTCTGGATGGGTGGAAGCCTTCCCAACAAAGAAGGAAACTGCTGCCACTGTGTGTAAATTATTAGTAACTAAAATTGTCCCTAGATTTGGCCTTCCCACCACCTTGGGGTCCAACAATGGCCCAACATTTATTGCTCAAATTACTAAAGTCTTAGCAATGCTTCTAAATATTAACTGGAAGCTCTTCAGGGCAAGTAGAAAAAATAAACAGAACCCTAAAGGAATTGTTCGTTAAGTTGCATTTAGGACCTTGCGAGAACTGGGTTGATCCTTACTTTATCTTTTGCCCTACTTCAAGTCCGATGCACTCCCTATGTGAAAAGCATGACCCCATTTGAATTTGTTTGGCAGACCTTCCCCAAATCCTCCCAAGATTGAAGGAAGTAGAAATAATGGAAGTCACTAATCGTTCCCTCATCGAGTGCCTGCAGGCTGTGCAACAGGTGAGAGACAAATCATCTGCTCTGACACCTTCATTTTGGGCCTAACCAAGGGAAAGGGAACAGGCAGCCAACAACGTGCAACCAGGAAACTGGACATGGGTAAAGTAGCACCAACCTGACACCTTAGAACCTAGGTGGACTGGCCCATACCAAGTGATTCTTACAACACACCAACTGCTGTTAAAATAGTGGGGAGGGGGCCGTGGATTCATCAGTCATAAGTAAAAAACAACAACAACAAAAAAAAAACCAACCCTGAGCATATCCTGAAAAGATGGACACCCAGAAAGACGGAAAATCCCTCAAAATTAAGGCTTTACAGAACTTAATTGTTTTTCTCCGAGTATTGCTGACAGCACCCACTGTTTCCCCCAAGCACAAACACATCTGTGGACTGCTATTCTAACCTCCAGCAGACTCAGGTTTACACAGGCACCTCACGGCCCCTCATGGGGCAGAGCCTACCTAGATGCTGCTGGAGAGAAAGTCACTCAGTGGGCTCCGGGATCCTGCCTTGAGGATCATGTTCCCACTCAGAGAAGACAGTCCACACAGAAGACCACATGGCCAGCCCAAGATGAGACACGACGTCCCTCAAAGACCCATAGCCCTAGAAGGGACAACACTGGAGAGACAGTGCGGGAACGGATCCCGAAACACCGAGGCATAGCACTAAGGGCGTGCAGCAGAAGAGCAAGGAAGTGGAGCAACAAGGTCCCCAGGGAATGCCAAAGGAGGACTTTGGGGGCAGGACTTGGTGCCCGCACAGACTGGACTGGAAAACACTGCTAAGGGCCAACAAACAGTCCGTGAACTAACTACAAGCTTTCCTTTCTTGAGGAGTTGTGTTTTCTTTGATGGTCATTGGATTTTGGCTGTTTTCTTTCTTTTGGTGCTTGCTTTCGCTCTGTCTTTTGTTTGTGCATGTTATTACCTCTACTGTATGTCTAAAAAGAGATGCTGGATGCACAATCTGCAGGAGAGAAAAAGGGGACCAACACTTCGCGGGAGGGCCACGGGAAAGAGGGAGTTGGGGGGAAAGGGAGTGATGTCAAGAAACCCAGAGACAAGGGAACAACAAGTGGATGCAAATCCGTGGTGAGGGCGATGTAGGAATCCTGGTAGGGCGTGATCAAGGGTGAAGGAACCAAGAGGATTTACTGAAACCCAAATGAAAACTGAGCATGGCAGTGGGCACAAGAGGGAAATGAAAGGAAATAGCAGAGCGACCTAGGAAGCACGAGCCAGTTATAGAGGTCTAAAGAAAGGCACGCACAGATGTAAATATATTTATCTGTGAGCATGGGGAAATACACCTATGTCCATATCTTTATAGGTGTCCTATTAAGGTAGCAGATGGCCTTTGGGCCTCCACTCAAGGACTCTCTCATTGCAAGAATACCTTGTTCTATTACATTGGCATTCTATGATGCTCACCTTCCCGACACGTTCCCTGAAGTCTAAGCGGTTGCATAAGCAAATGTGGTCAAGAAAGCTGATGGTGCCCTGCTATCAAAAGATATGGCGTCTGAGGTCTTAAAGGCCTGAAGGGTAAGCAAGCGGCCATGTAGCTCAGAAACAACAGAGCCCACATGGAATAAGCATACCAGCCTGTGCGATCACGAGGTATCAAAGGGATCAGGCATCATCAGCACAAAAAAATCTCATTGCGAATGAGCAGGGAATGCTGGGTAGAGAGCCAAAGCCCATTTGCAGTACACTGGACATTCCCTTAAGTAAGGTCTTGGGGAAGAGACAAGCCTACACAGGGTACTAGACAGCAATGGTGAAACACAACTTTCCTCTAGCTCCTCAATGCTTCCTCTCCCCTCACTATCAAGATCCCAATTATAACTTTCAAATCTGACTAGACCAGAGAATGTACACTGGGACAGATAGGACCTAGAAACACAGGGAATTCAAGGTGGATGAGCCCTTTAGGACCAGTGTTATGAATGGGGATGCTGGGAGGGTGGAGGGAGGGTAGGCTGGCAGCAGGGAACCGATGACAAGGATCTACATAAAACCTCAAAAGAAAAGGGGGTGAAGGGGGACATCAGACAGTGCAAGATATGACAAAATAATAATTAGTAAATGATGAAGGATTTATGAGGAGGGGTAGTGAGAATGGGGGCGGGGGGAATGAGGAGCTGAGGCCAGGGGCTTGGGTGGAGAGAAGATATTTTGAGAATAATGAGGGCAATGAATGTACAAATGTGCCTTATATCAGTGATGTTTGCACGTATTGTGGTTATTGTTGTATGAGCCCCTATAAAAGGAGAGAAAAAAAGGACCCTGGCAGAGGGCTGATGCTAGGATGATCTCAGGCTGGATTAGACCAGCAAAAGCAGGTGCTGCAGTCGCCTCACCCTGTGTCTATTCCTATGTGAGGCATGAAGCTTAGGGTCCACAGCCCCGGCAGCTGGACAGTGAGAGAGGCGGGGCTCTGAGGTCATTCCACAGGGGGAATGGCCCTCCGGTTCCTGTAGGGCCCACCCTCCTGGGTAGTCCTGCTGTCTGGGGCACCTCTTTCACGGAGCCCACACCAGGGGAGCTCTTCAACTCATGGGGGATTAGCAGGAAGCCTCTGCTCATGCACACACACCACCACCTAGCTGGAGGACCTCGGTGAACAAAGCCTGAGGCAGACAACAAGCCCACTAACTGATCCTGTGAGAGATATAATCAGGATCCAGAAACCGGCAACTGGGAGCAAGGGGCAGCATACCTGGGTCCCAGCCCCTCCCACTGCCCTCTGCAAGGGGTGACATTCCAAAGCACAGTGTTTTCCAAAAGCACTGTCAGGACTTTGGAATGGGCAGCTCATTTGTGGACATGGATACTATGTGATCCAGACATACTACCTCCTCTGATCCTGTCAGCCGAGACTAAAAACCCTTCCAAGCAGAAAGCCATGCATCTGAACAGTATCCACCAGCCACTCACGTCCACTCCTGCTGCCTCCAAAGAGCTTTCCTGGGTTGGTCAGATCTCTCTGGGGACAGATATCCCTCGGGCCTTGGTTCTGCGTGAGAAAGAATTCACGCCAAAGCCTGGTTTGTGATCCAAGTGAGGTTTAGGAGAGTTAGGGAGGTGTGGTGGGCAACCCTGGTCGATCCTAGTGGCTGAATTGAATATACTTGGCCTAGGTGGGTCGATGCAGGTGCAGCGCCCACCCAGGTGGACCTGCCCTTCCTGGCCGGAAACCTGGACCTCTGAGCACGCACAGTGTGCCACTCCTTCCTGGGCCACTAACTGGGCCCTCTGAGCATGTGTAATGGACACCCCAGTCCCTATGCTAGCTACCTAACATTTCCACCCTGAAGAGATGTGGACCCAAATCTTTGGGGTACTGGGCGACGACATCTCTAGCTACTTCCTGCTGGCAAAGGGGCGAAGTGGGGCTTTGGGTCCACACCCTTCCTGCTCTGCTGGGAGGGGTTGTCCATTCAGCGCTAGGATGGATAAGGTTGAAGTGGTCCAGGAGATGGTGGTCCTGGAGCTGGCACACTTGGATTAGGGGCTTTGGTAACTTGAGAACTTCTGGAAAAAACAACAAACGCACAAAAGGGTGAACAGTTTAACTGAGACAAGGCTAGGATTGTGAGGTGGGAGTGCCCTTGAAAGTAGGTGAGTATCACAGGAAGTAAGTAAAAATCTTAGGATTATCAGGCGTGTGTGTTTGCTCATTCTAAGTACCGGCACGGGGGTAAAAGCATTCACAATTTCCCCTAGGGGGGTCCAGGGTTTGGGCACTACTGGGTGCAGTGGGATCACCGCTTCACTTATGATCCTAAGGCATTGGCCCCTCTGATAAGAACCATCCTTCTTTTTCACCCTATAACGCCTCACTTTTAAATTTTTGGGCAAAAAAAAATTCGTTTTGATTCATTACTTTCATAGTTATCAATATATATACATTTATATTCATTTCATTAAATGTTAGGGAAAGGTCATGCTCGGCGTTATAGGGTTAAATTGTAATATTGGGATGCTACAGGCGGATTCAACAGGGATCAAAAGTAGAGTAACTGCCTGTGTCATTTTTAATTTTCTCGGGTTCCATTTGAGTAAAAGGCTTGTAAGTTACCCTGGGACCAAATGCCCCTGGTGCCTCTACTAGGGGTAGAATGTTCAGGGAGGGTTCAGGGCTGGGACAATAGTGACCTGAAGTCCAGGATCCCTTAGGGCAGGGGTCCTCAAATTGTTTACACAGGGGGCCAGTTCATTGTCTCTCCGACCGTTGGAGGGCCAGACTATGGTTTTCAAAAAACCTATGGACAAATTCCTATGCACACTGCACGAGTCGGCTGCTAAGCAGGACAGGCAGTGGCAGCAAAAACACCCCGAGTGTGGGATAAATGGCATGGCGCCACATGTGCCCCATGGACCACAGTTTGAGGACGCCTGCCTTAGGGGTTCCTGGGTGCACTGGGGATGAAGGTCTCCTACTGCTCCTCGAGAGGAGAAATGCTCTAAGTCCTGGCATCTCCGCCCACTTTCCCGGCACTCTACCGAACTGTTCCCGGTGAATCACGGTTGGAAGGGAAAGCGTACCATTCTCTGCCCACCATTCTCCTTTCTCAAAACGATACTGTGGCCAAATAGAGTTGCAAAGTGAATCTATCAGCTTTTGTTTGCCCAGGGTCTCTGTATCAACTCTATCCCAATTGGACACGATTCATGCAAGGGGGCAATTCTTGAGCATCAAGCTGCTAAGTCCCATCTAGAAAGCACAAAACAAGGAGGCGATTGACAGCTTGCTGCCTCCAGGTCAATAACCCCCACTTTGAGAGCGCACCCCTGGGTTGCCCTGAATCTCATGCCTCAGCCCGAGGGAAGGGGTCAAGGACTAGTCGCCGAGGGCGACCTTTAGGTCCAACCATTTTTCTGGACAACAGGCTAGGAGGACCATTGCTTGGGATGGCTCCAAGGCCCTCCAAGACGCCTGCTGGCGGGGCTGATGCTCAAATCTCTGAAGGGAAGGGACACGTGGCAGCTCAGGGAACCTTAAGGGAAATTGGAATTTCTGGCTGGAACATCATGGCAGAGGAGCTGTGTATTAAGTAAGAGCTGTCCCCAAAAGTGCCTGAAGCAGCATCACTGAAAGCCTAAAGGTAACAGTGACTCCGCCTAGGCTTCCGAACGCCATTGGCCTAAGCCTGGGCCACGGAAAACCAGCCTGTAAGAAGGAACAAACCAAATCTGGAAGAACACTAGCCCTATAACGCCTCAAGTTTTAAATTTAGGAAAATTTTTTTTTTGGTTTCTATTCTTTACTTTCATAGTTATCAATATATATGGCATTCAAAATATATTTTAAAAGCATAAAATTTTCAGTGTTTTTGAAATGTGACCAAATTGTCACATCTATAATTTGGGTACCAGATACGTTTTCATTAAGAATTATGACAATTTTGTGCTTGGCGTTATAGGGCTAGAGCAGCTTGTTTGAAAAACCAGGAGAAAGGCAAAGGGAATGGAGGGGATAAGGGAAACTTTTGGCTCCCGGGACCAGGCAGGGCTAACTCCCAGGCCTCTTCACCCAGCTCCCTAGGCAGCGCCCTTCCACATGTTTGGACTGGTGGGTGCCATCTTGGCCATGGTCACAGACCCTGTTACCTCTCGGCTACAATGGCGACTGTGTAGGATCTCTGGGAAAAGCTGAAACAGCTTTGACAAGAGTGAAGCCATTTGGGGCTGACAGAAGCCACCATGAAAAGAAAATAAAGTAGCTAGGAAGTGTAAATGAACTAGCTGATATTGGGGAGGTAGGCTGTGCAGACGTCGCCCAAGGGAATGTCATGAAGGAAATGGGTGTTCAGAAGGCTTGCGAGAACGACCAGAGCAGTTTTGGTTCAACTAAGAATGGCTAACCCTAATACCCCGCTTCTCACTCGCCTAGTCCTGAGGAAGTATCCATGTCTACTATACAAAACAGTGACATTGGAAAAATCAGTGCCTTGAAAAGCCCAGGAGAGGCAGACGAGCCACCACTAGAGGGAACGGGCCTAGTCCTCGCCTAGAAAAATCGAAGCTACAGACAATAATGCTCGAAGCTGAATAAAGGTGTCCAGGCTCTGTTTCACTTGACCCCAAAGAGCCCATGCTCACTCTCCATGTAGGGAGCCAGCCAGTAAATTTCTAGGTGGACAAAGGGGTCACCTTCTTGGTTTCAGAAAAGACTACAGGTGCCTTGTCAAAAGGAAAGGCTTTCATTACAGGGGCCCCAGGGCAGACCCAAGCACACCCATGGACAACGGCCAGAATAACAGATTTAGCACAAGAGACAGTTAGTTACACACACTCTCCTTCCTGGTAATGCCTCAATGCCCCTTTCCCCTAATTGATCGTGACTTATTATGAAAAATGGCAGCCATAATTACTTTCTCATCTGCTACAACCACCTTAACCCTTGAACTTGAAAAGCCAAAAGTTTTGCTCACCGCTCCAATGTCAGAGTGATATGTGTTTTATCAAGGAGCAGAAGAGACCTGCTCAAAGGAACTTCTTGATAAATCGCTAAAAGATATTCCTTTTGTTTGGGCAGAGAACAACCTGCCAGACCTTTCTGAACTTCAGGTGCCTGGGGTCGTACAACTTCTGAGCTCAGCTACACCGGTGTGTCAAGCTAACCCTACTCCCTGGATAGCAAAAGTGGGTATTTCTGTTCCCATTTGCAGACTAAAGAGGACAGGCATTTGGGTCCTCTGCAAGTCCACATGGAATGCTCCCCTGCTGCCCATGCGGAAGCCGGGAACTGAGGACTTCCAACCGGTGCAGGATCTCAGAGAGGCAAATGAGAGGATAGAAACGGGCCACCCCACGTGCCAAACCCCGAGACCCTCCTGAGTACTATCCCGTCAAACTGAATTTGTTATACTGTTTTGGACTTAAAGGATGCTTTGTTCTCCATACCCGTGTCCCCTGCACATCAACCCAGTGAAGACTTACAGGGACACAAGGAGGAACACCCCCAAACCACCTTGCTCCAGTATGCAGATGACCTCCTCCTGGCCTCCGAAACCCTGGAGGAATGCCAACGGGCTACCAAGGACCTGATAATAGTCCTTGGCCCATTGGGGTACAGGGTATCTGCAAGAAAGGCTCAACTGTGTGTCCATAAAGCTGTATA
Source organism: Tenrec ecaudatus (assembly GCF_050624435.1). Lineage (NCBI taxonomy): Eukaryota > Metazoa > Chordata > Mammalia > Afrosoricida > Tenrecidae > Tenrec > Tenrec ecaudatus. Next base: position 25,689 of record NW_027459249.1, read on the forward strand.
CCTAGGCTACCAACTGGAGGAGGGAAAACGGACCTTGTCCCCCAGCCGCACTGAGGCGATCCTCAAAATCCCAGTCCCTGAGACTAAGAGGCAGTTGCAAGAGTTTCTAGGAGCTGTGGGGTACTGTCCATTGTGGAATTTGGGATTTGCAAAAACAACGAAACCCTTATATGCAAGTACTGGGGAAAGGAAAAAGAACTTAAATGGACTGAAGTAGAACAACAAGCGTTTGAATCCTTTAAAAAGTCGCTCATATGGGCAACCTCTCTTGCCCTACTAGACAGAGTAAAGCCCTTCCAATTGTCTATGTGAGGCCAGAGGCACAGCAAAAGAAGTGCTAACTGAGAACTTGCGGCCATGGAAGAAACCTGTGGCCTATCTTTCAAAGAAACTGGACTCTGTAGCTGCAGGATGGCTGAGCTGCATGCGAGCTGAGGCTGCCACGGCCATCCTAGTCATAGAAGCTAGGAAGCTTACACTGGGACAGGATATTGCTGTGGCAGGGGGACCTATGGTTGAACCACTCCTAACCAGTCCCCCGGACCGGTGGATCTCGAATGCCAGGACTATGCCACAAATCCCCAAGGTAGTGGCTGTGACCATGCCATCCCCAGTGTTACAGCCACAACCTACATACTCAGAAAATGATCTAAAGATAAGCCAAGAGCTGGCCTGCCAAAAAGACTGGGAGCATCCAGGGTGGCTGCTCCATCCTGATGGAAGAAGATTCATGCCAGAAGCTCTGGGAGAGATCTGATTCAAGGACTACATGAAGGTATGCATTTGGGATCCTCTCTAAACTGTCTCAGTTGCTTCTCAGGCACTTTTACATACCCAGGCTTGGACACTGGGTGGCAGATGTCACCCACCGTTGATTGCACTGTGCTCGGGTAAACAACCCCAAAAAGAAAAGGAGCAACCCCAACCACGAGCTCGAGGTAGTAGTCCTGGAGAATTCTGGGAGGTGGACTTTATGTATATCAAACTTAGAAAGTATGGCTACCGATATTTGCTGGTGTTCGTAGACACCTGTTCTGGATGGGTGGAAGCCTTCCCAACAAAGAAGGAAACTGCTGCCACTGTGTGTAAATTATTAGTAACTAAAATTGTCCCTAGATTTGGCCTTCCCACCACCTTGGGGTCCAACAATGGCCCAACATTTATTGCTCAAATTACTAAAGTCTTAGCAATGCTTCTAAATATTAACTGGAAGCTCTTCAGGGCAAGTAGAAAAAATAAACAGAACCCTAAAGGAATTGTTCGTTAAGTTGCATTTAGGACCTGGCGAGAACTGGGTTGATCCTTACTTTACCTTTTGCCCTACTTCAAGTCTGAAGCACTCCCTATGTGAAAAGCATGTCCCCATTTGAATTTATGTTTGGCAGACCTTCCCCAAATCCTCCCAAGATTGAAAGAAGTAGAAATAATGGAAGTCACTAATCGTTCCCTCATCGAGTGCCTGCAGGCTGTGCAACAGGTGAGAGACAAATCATCTGCTCTGACACCTTCATTTTGGGCCTAACCAAGGGAAAGGGAACAGGCAGCCAACAACGTGCAACCAGGAAACTGGACATGGGTAAAGAAACACCAACCTGACACCTTAGAACCTAGGTGGACTGGCCCATACCAAGTGATACTTACAACACCAACTGCTGTTAAAATAGTGGGGAGGGGGCCGTGGATTCATCAGTCATAAGTAAAAAAAAAAAAAAAAAGCCCACCCTGAGCATATCCTGAAAAGATGGACACCCAGAAAGACGGAAAATCCCTCAAAATTAAGGCTTTACAGAACTTAATTGTTTTTCTCCGAGTATTGCTGACAGCACCCAGTGTTTCCCCCAAGCAGAAACACATCTGTGGACTGCTATTCTAACCTCCAGCAGTGAATATGTAACCTCTTATACTGGGTATGACCCCCTGTTTTCATTTTGATTTGTTTGATTTGCTAGGAAAGAATTGGCATTCTGGATCCTTTAAAGGTAAAGGGCACAATGGGACCTATACTGGAATCCCGTCCTATGGGTGCGGAATACCCTCTATAGAAAGAAGGCTCCAAACAAACCATGTCTATATATGCCCGGCTCATGGACTCCCTAACTGCCAAGGGGAGGGACATTATCATTGTGCAGCTTGGGGTTGTGAAACTATCATTTTCAGGGTGGAAACTTGTTAAAGATGACCCTATTATTTTTACAAGAATGAGACTCACGTTGGAAGGGTTTGATCCCACTACGTGTATGGTTTCCAAATGTAACCCAATAAGAATTGGATTCAAGCGTTATTGGGTTCCCTGGGAAAACATGGGGAATTCAACATTATGTAAATGATAGAGATCCCGGGAAAACCTTTTCTATCCAGCAAAGTAAAATATGGCAACCTGCCATCCGTACAAAGGCCCAAACCTCGGGATAAATCCTGAAGAGCCACAGCTGGTGTCATTAAGATTCCTTTGCCGCACCCTCCAGACTCTCCAGTAACTTTCCCGTTCACTGCCAGCCCAACTCACAGGGCCCTTCTCATTCAGGAGCCACCTCAAGGTTCTGTGTTTGATTCTCGGGATGCTGTATTCCAATTTATGAACTCAGATCCTCACCTCACAGCTGATTGTTGGCTTTGTCTGAACCCTGCTTCCCTTTACTATGTAGGCACAGGTACAAATAGCACTATTGGTACAGAGTGTAATCCAATTAGAAATGTTAGTAAAAAGGATTACACAAAGCGGCAGTCTATAGGTGATGTTAGTATGGACTCAAGTCTAAGCTCCCTTTAAAAGATTTGCAAGGGCAAGGACTGTGTTTTTATTCATCTAAGTATCCCTTTAATATATCAAGATATCGAGATTTTTGCCTTCAAGCTGTTCCCATTGAACCAAATGTTGATCCTAATTTGTTATCTGCTCCAATGAGTACTTGCTTTACTTGTTCCACAGGACGAACACCCTGTCTCTTTTCCCCAGTATTAGTAGCAGACCCGGGTATTTGTGTACTAGTGCATGTTAGTCCTCAAGTGTACCTGTGTTCTGGTGAAGGAGGTGTAGGGATAACTTTGGAATTTCCGGATGAGTTCAAAGAGCCCCAGTATTGGTCCCACTGGTAACAGGGCTTGGGATTATGGGATTAGCTGCAGTCGGGTCAGTTGCTTTAATACAAGGAAACTTAAACTATCAGATTCTTAGTCAGCAAATTGCTTTAGATCTACAGGGATTAAAAAAAACCTGTCTCCCATTTAGAAAGATCCCTAGACTCCCTTGTGGCAGTTGTGTTGCAAACCCGCCGAGGGCTTGACTTGCTCTTTTGGAAACAAGGAATGCTGTGCACAGCATTGGGAGAAACTAATTCTATGCAAAGCATTCGGGAATCAATAAAGATAGATGAGCCCTGGTTAGGAAAGGATTAGAACAAAGAGTCAAGAAAAGAAATGGAGTAACCAATTGGTTTGAAAAGCTACTTAATTGGTCAGCCTGGCTAACTACCCTATGAACGGCCCTAGCCGGCCCCTAATCCTCCTCCTGCTAAGCCTCACATTTGGCCCAGTAATAACCAATAAGCTAGTGGCATTCCTTACACAGAAAGTACAAGCCACAAAACTCTTAGTGCTGAGCCCACCATACACTGGGCTGGCTACCGAAGATTCAATGATTTGAACTTGGCTAAGAACAGGAGAGAATATAGCAGCTCTGGGCAAAGCTTAAATAGCCTTGACAAGAGAAGTCATTTTGAGCTTTCAGAAGCCATTATGAATGGTAAATAAACTAGCTATGAACTGCCAATGAACTAGCTGATACTGGGGAGTTAGGCTGTGCAGACGTAGCCCAAGGGAACGTACAGAAGGAAATGGATGTTCAGAAGGCTTGCGAGAAGGACCAGAGCAGTTTTGGTTCAACTAAGAATGGCTAACCACAATACCCCGCTCCTGAGCTCTGCCTGCTTGCACACCTGCACATTGCAAAAGTATAAAAACCTTTGGAAAATTAGACTGGGGGGCCGCTCAGTCTCCCCTCAAGAGAGCTGATGGTCTGGTCCCTGCGCAGGAAATGAAACTTGTTCTGCTGAACTTTCCGGCAGTCTGGGCGGTTTGCTGTCTGGGAATGGAGTGTAGCTACAACAGACACAGGTGGTGCCATTCTGCCTGAGAGTGGAGTCACGTGGCTGGGAAAATGGAGGCCGCAGGTTGCGGCCTAGCCGAAAGCCAGCCTGGAGCCGGCCACCCAGCCAGAGTCCTGCCCAAACCAACAGGGGTGGACGCAGGCGCCCCCAGGCCTGCTGCTTGCCGGAGCCGCGGCACAACACTGTGTCCCAGTCTTGGCACAACAGACTCCATTTTGAGTCCTGCACCTCCATCTTAGCTCTCAAGGCTGAACCCTAACCAACCTCCCCTCCCCTGCTCAACCCCAAATTCCTGGAACCAGCTCGTCCCAAAGCCAGAATGTTTTCTGAAGATAATGGTCACTCCATCCTTCCTTGACATATAGATAAGATTAACGACCTTCTCCCTTCTGAAGCACCTGTGTGTGCAGAACCTCACCAGCTATGATCCTCCCCAGCTGTGCCTGCCAACAGTGGGCATAAAAACGCCGCCAGGATTCTTTCCCCCGGCGCAGCTTCAATAGCTCAATATCCTGAGTTGCTGAACCCGCCCGCAAACTTCTCAATAAAGCCTGCTTCTAAAACTTCGTTAATTGGGTCTTTCATTCTGTTTTCACATCCAAATAGACCTTGTGTTTTGGTGCCAAAAACCCGGGATAGGTGTGCGGCTCCCCACTTCTTTTGGGGTCCCCTAAGAGCCACCCAAATCTCCAGGACCTTTAGGCACGGCGCTTGCCTACGTTCAAAATCAGTCTATGGCTGCCCTGATGAGTCTCTCCCTCTCACTCAGACCTTGTGAAAGAAAATACTTGTTTTTCTCTCCCAAGTTGCCTGGCCCCAGTCCCAGCTTAACAACCACGCACATTGGCTTCCAACGGGCATTTTTGATTTCAACGTTCTACAGGACCTGGACAATTTCTGCAGGAGGACTGGTAAGGATTCTGAAGTCCCCTATGTGCAGGCTTTTTGGGACTTGCGTTCCCGCCCTGACCTCTGTAGCCATTGTTCCGCCCGCCAAATACGGTTAGCTCTATCTCCTCAGCAGAAAAAACCTGCCATTCAAACCCCAGAAGATCCAGCCAAGCTCCTCAGTGCGCCTCTTCCGCTGCTCTATCAGTCTACCCCGCCCGCTGCGCCATCCCATCGCTCTCTCCTGTCCTCACCGCTTGCCTTTCATACCCGCTTCCACAATCCTCCAGCTGCCCTTTGTCCATTAAGAGAGGTTGCAGGTGTATAGGGACTCATTCAAGTCCACGTCCCTTTTTCCTTAAAGGACCTGTCGCAGATAGAGACCCGCCTGGGCTCTTTCTCAGCAGAGCCCTCTAAGTTTATTAAAGAATTTACCTACATTTCCCAAACGTATGATTTAACCTGGCATGGCATCCAAATGATCCTTGCTTCTACCCTTACTGCCGAGGAACGTACACAGAAAAAAACCACGCTATCGACCCTAATGTCCCCTTGGGGGCGCATGCCATCCCAATAGAGGACCCCAGTTGGAGTTACCAGCCCGGCCGGGCGTCTGATCTTCCTTATAGAAACCTCATGCTCAGGTACCTCATTAGAGGTCTGGAAACAGTCTCCAACAAGGTTGTCAACTATGAAAAACTGAGAGAAGTTACTGCTCTTTTTCTTAACCGCCTCCAGGAGGCACTCACAAAGTACACTCGTTTAGACCCAGGGTCTAAAAAGTGGGGCCTCTATTTTGGCCTCTCACTTCACCTTCCAGTCAGCCCCTGACATCAGAAAGAAAAGCTAAAGAAGGCTGAGGAGGGCCCTGAAACCCCTATGCAGGATCTGGTAAAAATGGCATTTAAAGTTTTCAACGCTTGGGAGGAGCCAGCTGAGGCCACTTGCCAGGTGAGGGTCCAACAGATGGTTAGCCTCCATTCCCAAGCCCTGGTAGCAGCCCTAAGGCCGGCAGGCAATCCCATCCATCGCCACGCTCCCCAGGGGAGCCGGCACCTACCGCCAGGAGCCTGCTTCAAATGTGGCCGGGTCGGCCACTGGGCAAAAGTTTGCCCCAATCCCAAGCCTCCTACCAAGCCTTGCCCGCAGTGCAAACAGCCAGGCCACTGGAAGTCGAACTGCCCGACCCTGGCTCTGCCACCGGCTCTGCAAAGCCGAGGTGCCGAGATCCTGGAAACTCCAGACACATAGCTGCAAGGTATGGAGCTGCTGGGGTTCATGGACTGAAGAGGCCCTGGCTCCTCGACTCCGGTAACCCTCGCCGAGCCCAGGGTTGTGCTCCAGGTAGCGGACTACCTTCTCCATTTCGCCCTCTCACTCAGGCCCTACTTCCCCTTCCCTCCCACTCTGCAGATCCTGTTACTGACTTAGCCCAACAACTTTCCCGCTCCTAGCTCAGTATGCTTTTTACCTCCCACTTACACTCCAACTTACACTGAACAGGAAAACACCCAGTATTGCTCTCTTCCTCAACAAAAATGGTGGGTACACAAATAGAACTTACTCATTCTCCCAAAGTTACAACAGGAAACAATCATCACCAATATTCACAATTCTCCACACATCGGGCCAAAAGCTCTCTACACGTTTCTAACCCCATATTTCACCCCACTGGACTATGGAGTACTATCAACACAGTACATGCAAAATGCAACATCGGTGCCCTCTCCAATAGCCAGAAAGCTCAACACCCTCATAAACAGCTCCACCAGATGTAAGGGCACCTACTGGGACAGGACTGGCAGATAAACGTTACCCACATGCCAAAGCATAAGCGGTTTAAGTATCTCCTCACTATGGTGAACACATTTTCAGGATGGATCAAAGTCTTTCCCACCTCCTCTGAGAGTGCAAGCATAGTCGCCACTCACCTTCTTCAAGACTTCATTACTCGTTTTGGCCAGCCTGCTTCAATTCAGTCGGACAATGGTCCAGACTTCATATCTATGGTGCAGCAGGCAGTTTGCGCCTCACTGGGCATCTGCTGGAAACTCCACGCAGCCTACACCCCCAGTCTTCTGGTAAGGTTGAACGAGCTAACAGTCTCATAAAACAACAGCTCACCAAACTCTCCCTAGAACTGCAACTTTCTTGGCCTCAACTATTACCCTTTGCTCTTATACTCGCCTTGGCGCAGCCCCTCAGGAGCCGTCCGGCCTCAGTCCTTTCAAAATACTCTACAGACAACCTTTCCTTTTCTCGCCTCTTCCTGCAACCGATTGCCCTCTGCTAGCTTTTTACCTTCCATACTTGTGCTTGCTCCACAACCTTCTTAGACAACACGCCAACTCTGCCATCCCTGAACCCTCTCTGACCTCTGCTGATCACCAAAAACCAGTGCATCCTGGAGATGCTGTGTTAATTAAATCCCTTGCACCCAAACCCTTAGCACCCCGGTGGAAAGGCCCTTACACTGTCCCTTACCACTCCCTCAGCAATCAAGGTTCTTTGACTAGATTCCTGGGTACATTTGTCCCGAGTCCAGATGGCAGTAAACTCTGACCATGGCTCCCAGTGGTCTGCTCAGTCTACTGGTCCTATGTCTCTCTGCCTCACTCACCTCACCAAGCCAGCCAGCTAAACGTAGTATAATTTCCCCTTTTGCCTGGCGATTTTACTTGACTGAAAACTATACCAATTACGCCTGCACTAAGTGTTATGATTATTTGCTGGCCACCGCTAACTGCCCACCCACAGGGGGCAGATCACCCATATACTTAAATTTCACTGATTTTAAAACGCTTCCTGTATGACCAGAAGGCAACTACCCAATGTGCAAAAAAGTGAACGCAGAAAAATGTAGGGTGTCCTTGGTCTTCCTGCCAGATACATTACCTTTCCCTTCGTCCCCAGGGATGATTCTACTACCATCAATCTAAATACACTCTCACAATCCCAGACCCCTGGGATAGCCGGTGGACGTCTCCGGTTCCAGGAGCCTAGTGCACCACTCGCCAAGAGAAATTTCTGGACGCCAAACTGTATGTATGGAGGTCGCTACTCCAGGTCCAATCCACCATCCACCGTAATATTCAGATCCAAGACCTTCAACTCACTAACTAAATTTCTAAACCTTCTGAGTCTCCCTTCTCCTGGCTCACCCTGCTACAGCAGGGACTGGCCATCGCCACTTTGCTGGACTAGGCAACCTCTCCACCTGCTTCATGTGTGCGGCCCTAGAACGCCCTCCTCTGGTAGCAGTACCAGGTCCTGCCCTGTCATTTTCATCCAACGTAAAGACCACAAAAGCCATAACCATCCCCAACGTCACTCTGTACATCCAACCGGAAAACACTCAAGTGCCCTTTTGCTACTCCAATCCATCGACACAGACATGTAATGTCACTCAAATCCCCTCCAAACCACTAACAGGGCCAGAAAAAATTTTCTTTTGGTGCAACCATACACTCACTATGCATATAAACATCAATTCTACCTCTACCCATCACTCTGGTTCCGCAGCTCCCTATATACACTCCGGCTGAGTTCCAGGACAAATACATCCAAGTATACAGTCGTCAAACTAAAAGAGCAGTTTTTCTCCCGATAGCAGTGAGAATCTCCTTCGCCTCAGCAGCAATTGCAGTAGGACTCAGCGGCGGAGCCCTTGGACACTATCATCACAGCAGACAAGTTTACCGCATGCTTCCAGCTGGCAGTCGATGCCTCTGCCAAGTCTCTAGCCTCCCTGCAAAGACAAATAACCTCTGTTGCCCAAGTTGCCTTGCAGAACCACCGCGCTTTACCTGCCTCTTCCTCCAGGAGGAAGGCTGTTATTATATCAATAAACTGGGGATTGTGGAAACTAGAGTCCAGATCCTCAACAAGCTAAACCGAGAGCTGCAAAACAACAGATTCAGAACAGATGGATCTTCCTCCTGGTGGAACTCTTCTCTGTACTCCTTCCTAGCCCCCATACTAGGACCCATAATTTTAGTTATAATTTTGCTCTTAATTGCTCCTTGTCTCATCCAGCTCCGGCAAAGTCGACTCCGCGAAATTACCCGTATAGCAGTTCACCAGCAATACCAACCTCTCCACCCTGTGCTAGGCCGCAACTGTCAGTACTCTGCCTGAAAAGCCCCTCCCCTTGCTTTTTACCCACTACCCACAGGAAGCAGTTACAGAAATGGTTACATCCCTTTTCCCTATAGGGCACAGTCTAAAATGTCCGGTCTTGGCACAACAGACTCCATTTTGAGTCCTGCACCTCCATCTTAGCTCTCAAGGCTGACCCCTAACCGACCTCCCCTCCCCTGCTCAACCCCAAATTCCTGGAACCAGCTCGTCCCAAAGCCAGAATGTTTTCTGAAGATATGGTCACTCCACGCGTCCCTGACATATAGGTAAGATTAACAACCTTCTCCCTTCTGAAGCACCTGTGTGCGCAGATCCTCGCCAGCTTTGATCCTCCCCAGCTGTGCCTGCCAGCAGTGATCATAAAAACGCTGCCAGGATTTTTTCCCCCTGCGCGGCTTCAATAGCTCAATACCCTGAGTTGCTGAACCCGCCCGCAAGCTTCTCAATAAGGCCTGCTTCTAAAACTTCGTTAATTGCATCTTTGATTCCGTTTTCACGTCCAAATAAACCTTATACACTGAGCCTCAAGAAGGCTTTGGGAGTCAAAATCCTCCCAGCCTCCAGGCAGCAGCCTCCCAGCCCCCTCACAAATGCAGCCCGGGAAGGCAGGCGAGTTCCCGGGAAAGCAGGCACGTCAAGTCCCGCAAACCAGCAAGAAACGGCACAAAGACGGACACCAGCAAGAAACGGCGCAAAGACGGACACCAGCAAGAAACGGCGCAAAGACGGACACCAGCAAGAAACGGCGCAAAGACGGACACCGTGAATTCAACCCAACAAATCTCCCGAGGGTGGTGAGGTAAAAGGAGCCCAGAGGGGCCCCCAATCCGTGAGACCAACATGGGAGAGCCCACTCCTGGGGCCGGCTTACCTCATAGCTCCGAATCACACAGCTCCACTTCTTTTCGACCTCTCCGGGGACAGGTGTGCCTCGGTCCTTAGCTCCACGCGAAAAACAGCTCACGCCGAGGCCTGGTTTGGGATCCCCGTGAGTTTTATGAGCGGTTAGGGAGGCGTGGTCGATGACGTGGGTCGACCCCATTGGCTGAATTGTTGAATTGAATTCACCTGGCCTAGGTGAGCCAATGCAGGTACAGCGCCCACCCAGGCATAGCTCCCCCTCCTGGCTGGAAACCTGAACTTCTGAGCATGCAGTGAGCCACTGCTTCATGAGCCGGTAGCTTGGACCTCTGAGCATGTGTAATAGGCCTGCCAGTCCCTATGCTAGCTCCCTAACAGGTTTTCCAGCCAAAGGTCTGCCTTCTGGAGCTGTTCTACAGAAAGCACTTAGTTCCTGACCCCTACGCATTCGGGGTAATGGATGCCCTCGCTTCCGTGCTTGCTTCTATGTCATTCTGGAATGGTCCTTGTTTCACAGGTCGGCGAGGTCAGGAATTCTGGGCTGGTTGGCTACCACGCACAAAATAAATAGCCAACAGATTGAAATCTCAACCCCTATATTGGTTTATTATCGACCACACAAACTTGTCTTCTGGAACTTCCCTCCTAAATTTCTGAACCCTTGAACTCCTTGACACATGTACTTGGAAAGCAAGGATTCCAAACTCTGATCACCATATCTGACTGCTCCCCCAGTCCCTCTGCACTGTCAACCAGCAAAGTCGGGCCTCTCCATTTCTCAGAAGCTGCAGATTGTTACGTGACATCACCCTGTGTTTAAATGTTAGTGATTATGCCGTTTAAAAAACAAATGTGTGAGCCAACTGGGGGCAAACAAGACTCGTTTGAAACACCAGCTCTGTCTCCTCTAAGGGCCCGTGTACAACTGCGACAACACAACAGTGGGTCCTGCTGGGTCTCCATTAGCATCTGGGAGGAAGGTTATTTATTACAGGGAATCCTACCTTTGTCCCTTGGTGTTAATTGCAGACTCACTGGGTGACGGATTCACTTTGTCAAACTCCGTTTGGTATTGCTCCATCCCTCCATTATTCTCCCTAATGACAAAAATAATTAACACATTCATATAAAAGCACAGGATGAGGATAGCTTTAATTTATGCATCTAGTTCAGGGTCATCCCTCTTATCAATATGTGACAATCTAATGAGGCTTAATTAAAAAGTAGCAGTGAAGCAATTTAGGAAACTGAGGGATTGTCACGAGTCCTGGTTGTGACAGCATGTTTTGTGCACCATGGAAGATAACAGATTTGTCTTCTGTGGTATCTCATATCCATCATCCCCAAACTACCTGCTCTTAGGGGTAGAGAGAGCGAGCTTGTCTTTGAAAAAAGTGCCTGGGTTTGGTAGCTGCTCACAGGATGGCAGGTGTAATGTATTATGAGAACTTAACAAGGCTCTGAGAAGATGGCTATTGGAAGGTCTGGCTGGAGGGCAAGGTCATGGCCCTGAAGGATTCAGGATCCAGAAGTCAAGTCAGAACTGGATGCCAGAGACTTTCTCAATCCAGCCCTCTTTGCCCCTCCCCTAAGGCCAATACATTTCTAAGGGTTATGGATTCTACTTCAGAATCTTTCTCAAACCCAGGGCCCTCTTCACCATTATTGTCTAGACCTGGTCACCTCTTGCCTTATAAATAAAAATATGGGTTTATTGTAAGTCTGGGTCTGTTAGGTTTCTCGGGTGGGAAATGTCTCGGTCCTTGGCTACACACTGGAAAGAAATTCACACCAAAGTCTGGTTGGTAATCCGAGTGGGTTTATATACATGAGAGAAGAAGGTTCCGGCGTTACACTAAACTGAACACGGGCACCCTTATGACACTGCACACTCAGCCCTGCTGAGTGGAAGGCAGAGAAGCAGCTGAAGGGAAGGGGCGGCGGTCTCCAGATTCCAGCCTTTTAAGGGTTTTCAGCTGGGAGGCGTCAATTAAGCTCTCCTGGCTTGGGCTTAGCCCGCATTGGCTTCCAACCTCCTGTAGGGGGCCCCCTAAGCATGGAGAGGAACAACCCCTTGTCTTGCTACCTAACCGGTCTACATTCCTGCATGGCTACTTTGAGATGGAACTAGCCCCTTTAGACAGCCTGAGGGGTTCACCAGGAGACACGGGCCCCAGTGTTCCCTGTGACCACCTTAAACCTTAAACTACTGTTGGAGTTTATATTACCTGTGTGGGTCTGTGGGCATGGGACGTTTCCATGCCAGAGACCTGAAATTACACAAATAGGCATCCAGAACAGAACTCATACAGGCTCTAATAAGATGCTCGGATGCTTCTCGCTAGGATGAGAATTTAACGAAGTGTGTGAGCAGTTCAGATCTTGTAAGGGAGAACAGGTCAGTAGGGTATCCAGAGAAGAGAGCAAAGGTCAGGGGAAAGGGAGGGGGCCCACAGACATCTGTGCTCTGTGTTTGGCCACAAGACAAGAAACCGGGTCTCCTTGCAAAAGAAAGCAGAACAGCAAGTCCCTCAGAACTACGACATATTTAAACATGACCTATACAACACTCGGCTCTAGGAGGCGCCTTGGAAAACCATAAAAGCCCTAAAAGAGGGGCAAGGAGGAAGCCCAAGTCTTTGATTTTCCCTGCTGTGCTTTCAGTGTTGAAATGTCTGTGCACGGAGCCTTTGAAATTTCAGAATCAGAGAGTGGATTCACAAGCCAAGCTCCTGCTTTATTCTTCAATGCATTTGGGCCCAGCTTCTCCTTGGTGAGACATGTAACAGAAATTCTGGACTTAGGAGCCACTTGGTCCTTGGACACTAGGAGATTTCAGTGGAATCTGAAACAGGGCTCTAACCACCAGCTGGACCGGCCTAGGAAGCCCAAGTATTCATTCTCCCAAACACCAACCTCCCGTTGCTCTTCATCTGCCTGCACCTTGTTCAGCTTTAGTTGTCCGTGGAAGCGTTTGGCACCCATCTGATGCTTCGGAACCCAGAAAGGAGGAAAGGTAAAACTGGGATTCAAATGAAACAGACTTAAGCAGGACCATAGCCAAGATGTGCCCAGGGCTCCTCGCAGCATTTGTCACCTTCATTTCCCTCTTCGGACTCAGACGTGGCAAGGTTCAGAAACAAGCTTTACCAGAAAGAACAGCTGTGAACCCAGCCTGCTTCCAAGTGAGAAAAAGCCCTTTACACATGAGTTCCTGAGGTCAGCCCAGCCCTGTGCGTCCCCACCCCTCCCAGAGTCCCTGGCTCTCTGGCGAAGCATTAAAGCAAGTGGAAGCAGAGATTTGCTCAGAATAAAAAAATCGTTTTTCACAATAGCACGGCACGTTCTGGATGGCAATCACGGCTGCACAAACCATATCCGTCCTCCAGCCATAATGTTGGCGCCTCAGTGACCATGCACATACATTGTGTGGCGAGACTCAGAGCCTATTCCATTTGTGGTCAATTGTTTCCTCCCTCTCCATACTTTGCACTTAGGAGACATGCTCTCTGGAGGTGGTTGAGGCTTGTCTTGTCACCAATAATCATCTCCTACACCTTCCTTTACAGTCACTAATTTGATGTGCTCACTCAAAGAAATGCCAATAATATGAGGTTTCAGAGGAGAGCTCCTAGAGCTCCCCCAGACAACAAGGAGGCCGAGTGTCACCGTCATTATCCTGAGCTGGGAGGGGGCACTAGTGTTCTGGAAGCTGGGGATCCGTCACTGCCTGCCCGCCGCACAGACAGAGCAGGTGCTGGTTATAATTGCTTCTAGACGTCCTGCCATGCTGAGTTGAAAGTCAAACCCGTAAACGCTGCCCGACTACAATAACACTGGAGTACACAGACATTTCTGCATCATTGCTGGGTGAAAATATACTGAGTGGAGTTGGATGAGATGGCAGCAAGTGCTTCTAAGGAGGGGATGCTGTGGGAATACCAACAAGAGACTGTCAGTCGCCGTTTCCTCCTCTCTTCTGCTTTTTCCCCCCTTTCTTTCAGGCCCAAAGGACATGACAAATATGTAAGGAAACAAATTTGTTCATTTTTAGAGGAGTCTCCCACCCCACCCCACCCCACCCCACCCCACCCCCATCCAACTCTGGCCTCCTTTGAGCAAGCCAGTAGAACTTTTTTTTTTTTTAAACCTGGCTTCTACTATGGCAATTTCCGGAGTTGCTATGTGGCTGTGTTTAAAAGTCGCCTTTGGGATCCAGAGCACAATCCTTGTCACAAAGGCATTCTCCCAGTCCCAAATAGCAATGCGACCTCCTTTCAGAAGGTTGTTCTTGTTTCTGTAGACCCAGAAAGGAGTTCAAGCTGTTGATCTTGACCGTGGTTGTCAAGTCAGCCTCTCATGGGCACCTCATGGGAAGCGGAGCAAACTATGCCAGTCTGTGCTATCACCAGGGCTGGGAAGGGAAGCCAACCGTGGAGGGCCATAGGTCGATGTGTGGATGGAGATAATCAGGTCTTTCGTCCTTATTCTATTTCAGTCTGGAAACATCACTGAAGCCTGCTCAGTGTCATAGCAACACACAAACTTTCACTGACAGTCTGGGGCACATTGGCTGCAAATCGAACCCGGGTCTTCCCGGTGAAAGACGATGAGAGATCTACCACTGAAGCACCGTGACCCTCACCTCAAACCAGGGCAGTCATTTCCCACAGATCTACCAGAGTTCAAACCAGACCACAATGCGTGATGACTGAGATTGCCACCAGAATCTGATACTGATGCAGAAAAAAACCTAACTACCATTTTATTGACTCCCACTCATACCGGCCCAATAGGACAAAGAACTGCCCCTTTGGGGTTTTGAGACTTTAAATCCTTACAGTAGCGGTTCTCAACCTGTGGGTCGCGACCCCTCTGGGGATCAAATAACCCTTTCACAGGGGTCAACCAATTCATAACAATAGCAAAATTACAGTTATGAAGTAGCAATGAAAATAATTTTATGGTTGCAGGTGACCACAACATGAACTGTATTAAAGGGTGGTGGGGGCATTATGAAGGTTGAGAACCACTGCCTTACAGAAATAGACAATCTCATATTTCTCCCACGGACGGGCTAGTCAGTTCAAACCCCCGACCTTGCGATTAGCAGCTTAATGCACAGTCCACTACACCACCTGGGCTCCTAATGCTATAATAAGAGATACTATTGTTAGATCTCTCCTGGGAGAGATATACCTCAGGCCTTGGCTTCGCGCGAGAAAGAATTCAATTCGAAGCCTGGATTGTGATCCAAGTGGGTTTTTTGAGAGAAGAAGTTTCAGGTTTACACAGGCACCTCGGGGCCCCTCACGGGGCACAGCCTACCTAGAAGCTGCTAGAGAGAAAGTCACTCAGTGGGCTCCGGGATCCTGCCTTTTTTTCTTTTTAAAAAAATCGTTTTATTAGGGGCTCATACAACTCTTATCACAATCCATATATACATCAATTGTGTAAAGCACATTTGTACATTCATTGCCCTCATTATTCTCAAAACATTTGGTCTCCACTTAAGCCCCTGGCATCAAGTCCTCATTTTTCCCCTCCCTCCCCGCTCCCCCATCCCTCAAGAAACCTTGATAATTTGTGAGTGGTGATACTGAGAGGGTTGTGGGAGGGTGGATTGGAAAGAGGGAACTGATTACAAGTATCTACATGTGACCTCCTCTCTGGGGGACAGACAACAGAAAAGTGGGTGAAGGGAGACATCGGAGCGGTCAAGATCCTGCCTTTTCAATTCCTCCATAGGGAGGCATGGTTGACGGTCATGGTCAACCCCAATGGCTGGATTGAATTCACCTTGCCCAGATGGGCCAATCCAGGTGTAATGCCCACCTAGGTGTACCACCCCTTCCTGGCCAGAAGTTTGAACCTGAGCATATGTAATGGATGACCCAGTCCCTATGCTAAACCACCTAATAGTATTTGCAAGATGCCAAGCACCGTTCTAAGCTTTTTGTGTATAATAATTCAATTATTCCACTTAACAAGCCTATGTGTGGACTCTATTTGGCCTCCTTTTACAGATGAAAAATCAGTGGCACAGGATGATAAAGTCATGAGCCTAGGACCACACAGTGAGGAAGTGGGAAGGAGAGATTTGGACCCAGGCTGCAGAGCCCATGCCTTGGGTGCCTACAGCTGCCATGTAGGACACAGAAAAGCATGGAGCAGACTCGGCGTAAGACATTAGGGAGTTGGGAGGACTGTAGCATGGATGTATGTGCTATGACTTCATGAGAGTAGCTGCTACTCAGATCCAGAAGAGAATACAAGCCTTTTGCAAAAATTATTTTTGCCAAGAGAGGGTGGAAAACTGCATCTTGTGCGAAATCCCCCCAACCTGCACATGTGCATAGCTATTTCAGAAGGTTCCAAACAATGTGTGCTGTGCGGCAAACCAAACTGAGCTCAGGGGGAGCTGGTCTGTGGGTTATGTTAGCCAGAAAGTGAGCAGTTTGAACTCACCAGCCACCACTCCAAGGGAGAAAGAGGAGGCTTTCTGCTCCCATGGACTTACAGTCTTCGAAGTGGCAGGGAGCATTTCCATGCGTCCTATGATTAGGATCTCAGAGGGTGAGGGTGGAGTTGGTTGAGACCTGTCTTCAGGGCATTTCCCAGAAGGGCTTCCTGCAGTGGCTCTGCCTTCAGGAATGTCTGATGACCTTGAGGGCAGCAAAGTCCTAAACACACTCGGGCAGTGGTTCTCAACCTTCCTAATACAGGTCCTCTTGTTGTGGTGATGCCCCCCTCCCCCAACCATTAAATGATTTTCTTGCTACTTCATCACTGTAATTTTGCTACAGTTATGAATTGGGTGAGCCCTGTGAAAGGGTCATATGACTCCCAAAGGGGTCGCAACCCACAGGTTGAGAACCACTGCACTAAGGGTTCCCCTCCCAGACAGCCCTACCAGTGTCTGGTGTGCATAGTTCTGTGAGGTGAGAGAAATGGACTTAGTGTCTGCTTCTGGTGACAGTTGATGTGGGTGGGCTTTCTCCCTATGTCAAATCCCTCTCAAGCCATTTGTCACCACAACAGAGGGAGCCATGCACAAAAAAGCAAGAAGAGGATGCAGCACAGCAAAACAGCAAGCAGAACAAAGATTGAATAAGCACAATTCACTTCAATCATGAATCGGGTGCCCTTGAGATGTGAGGAAGACCCCAGTCTAGTGACATTAGATCAGGTTTAGGGATTGAGTGAAGCGACCCCTCTTGGCTCCCCTCAGCCCCTATTTTGCTTTCCCACTGACCCTGACCCTTGCATCGTGATTGGTCCTTATTCCAGCATGATGGTTGGTTTCATAACCACGGCATATGGGAATGTGTTAGTCGATAGGTTATACAGGCACAGCCTCTGGAATGGGTAAGTGAGGAGGCGATTTGGGCTCGCTCATGCAGACCTCTAGTTGTCCTTGACATGCCTGGTAGAATGGATCATGTGAAGTGATTTGAGATCGGCGTTGAGATCTGATAGGTCATGCAGACTTCTAGCTGATCCTGGCAGTACCCTATTTTAAGGAAACAGAATGTTTGACGTTTAAGTCGTATTTGAGCTTAAATTTTGAGCAATAGGCTGTGGCTCACAGTGAGAGTCTATGTGGAGACCCTACATCCATTTTGAGGGGCCACAGATTCAGCCACCATTGAGTTCTTTCTTACTGCTGACTGGCAGTGGAAAGCTTGTCCCTCAGGCAGTGTGCTTGCATCCACTCCCCGGGCCACACTCAACGATATACGGTAGTGTGCATATCCCAATGAAGGTCCCGCTCATGCTCTCACAGGCCCTCCTGAAACTCCATGAATTGATCTGTCTTCAGTCACAATTTTGTGACAAAGTTGTTTGTTTTCTATGTCTTATTTAAGTTTTCAGGAGCCCAGGTGGTAATGCTGGATAGTGTTGGACTATTAAGAGCAAGGTCGCTGGTTCAAAGCCAAGTCATTCCACAGGAGAAAGATGAGGTTATTGCTTCCTGTAAAGGTAGCAACTTCAGGATCCCTACACAGAGTCACTATGAGTCAGAGTCAGCAGGACAGAATGGGTGTCATTTTATTTAAGTCACTGTGGCTGTGGGTCCTTCCGACACCATTGTGGCCTCATGCGGATGCTCTCCTTCATCCAGAACAGCAGTTTGTGCCTTTTTCTTGTGTAAAACTTAGCAAAGGAGTTCCTAATAAAATATAGTTGGATTGGGAGTCTTTTCCCCCTCAAAACAAAGTAAATACAAAAATAGAAACGAGACTATGGTGCTAATAACCAGTTGGAGAGTTGAGAGAGCTGAACTCTCAATCCTGATAGAAACCCATTGTGACTGAGCACCTGCTCAAGGTCATCCACAGCCTATGAGGTTGAGCCTATGTGTTGGGGAGTAATTGTGTACATAAAGTTAACCATTTCTCTTTCTAAAGATTCTGTCTAAAGCTTACTTTAAATAATAAGTTTTCCCCTGGGCTAGGTAAAGTTCAGGGAGTTTAACCCCCTAGTATCCACCCCCTCTCAGCATTCATCATGTTAGGCCAGAGGAGGCAAATCACACCCACTACCCAGGGAGCACTGCTTCCAAAAGCACATTGCCTGTGCCGGGGCAGAGGGGAGGTACCCGGACCAGAAATGCTGACAGAGTGGAACCAGAGAGCTCAGCCCCCAGCTTCCCGAGGGAGCAGCTGTGATGGTTCACTTCTGGATGAATATGTTTAAGCAAAGGCCAAGGGCATGACTTGGGCAGCACGAAAAGCAGATGTGCAGAGGTTGTTCACTGCATTCCAGATGTTCACACACTCTCCGGAGGCTCCTTGGCTCAATGGCAGGAAGTCATTGGTGGCTTCCACCTTCAATCCCAAAAGGTCACTGCCGTCCAGTGGATTCCAACCACAGTGACCCTGTATGGAGTTTTCAAGACTGTAAATGTTCATGGGAGCCAGCAGTCTCATTGTCCCCCTTGGGACAGGGAGCTAACAGCCCGTTTTGCCACCAGGGCTCCTTCCTCTCTAATTCTGGATCCAGTCCCTCTGAATATCCTGCCCTGCCCTTTTCTAGGCTTCTAAAATGCGTTCCACGCTGCTTATGTTAGTCTGGGTGCATTCGAGAAACAAATCCACAGAAACACGTATGTATAAGAGAGTTGTATGTAAAGGGTGAGTGCACATCAAGAAAACATGCTCACATGTGCTTATGCACCCGCTTTGTCTTCAGCGATCATGTTGGTGTAGGCTGGTGTGCTTTTTCCATGTGGACTTTGTTGTTTCTTATCTACATGGCCCCCTGTTTATCTTCCAGCCTTTAAGACCCCAGATGCTATATGCTTTGATAGCCGGGCACCATGGTGCTTAACTACTACACCACCAGGGTTCATTAGCATGTGACTTATCTCCTGTCATTCACACTAGATGCTCAAAATAGCAGGAGACCAGGTTTCTCCTTTGTGGCCACACCAGGTACTGACAGAACCAAGAACAGAGACACAGTTATATATCTTGACTATCATTTGCATATTATATGCCAGGAATCCCTAGGAAGTGTCTTGGAATTGTTCTACTCTGGTTCAAATTTCACACACCCTCCCAGTTTCCATACTGACTCTGCCAAACCCCTAGTAACTGATTTGCACCTCCTATCAACTTGGAGAAAACACCCTAGGCATGATATAGAAGTGGACATGCTTGGTACCCAGAAAACCTGTTCAGTGTTTTGAGGGCGGCTCAGCAAACAAAATGGGCACAGTGATTAAGCATTCAGCTGCTAACACAACACTCAACTCTGTAGTGGTTCTGCAAGAGAAGGATATGGTAGTTGACCCCCCCAAAAGAGTTACAAACTTGGAAACCCTACAGGTATTTGTATAGGGTCGCTATGTGTTCCAATTGAGATGATTGTCATAGGTTGGGTTTGGTTCAACCCGTCTTACTGAGGAGACTCCTTCTTTACACGCAATCAGTTACTTTAGAGGAAAAAGACATGCCTGTCCCAGAACAATCCAAGGACTGGTAAAGGCAACACCCACAAAGACACTCCCTCTGCCTGCCTAACTCTAAAATGCTGCCCATAAAACACTCTGCCTGGTAATATCTGGGCAGCACACTGGGAAGGTGCAGCAAATGTGTGTTGAATGTATGAGGCCATTTCATAGTTTGGTTGCACGATCAGGGTGTCTGTCATAAAGCCCATCTCTTTGACTCCACCTCTCAGCAGAGATGAACACAAGCTTCCCGTTTTTTGCTCGGCAATGTCCTTGTCAAATAAAAGTTCCTTGTAGATCAGTAACTTGCCACAGAGCAAAAGATATGGGAAGAGGCTCATCTTTCTCCTGGCTATGAAATAGAATGGCAAGCCCCTCCCTTCAACACACACACACACGCACGCACACACACACACGCGCACACACACACCCCTGCCTTACAACTACATTCGGTTGATTAGCAAACAAAGCTCTACAACCCAACTATGTGTTTTTCTTCTCCAGAGGAATGACGGACTTATATACCCTGCATTGTCTTTTTTTTAATGGAATTGCCCCAGTTCTCCTCACCTTTCCTTAGATAGTGCAGTGAACTATTAGATGACTGCAGGTATTGAAAACTAGTATTGATTTCCAGTTTGTGTCACCTTTGGCTTTGTGCACCCTCCACTTCTCTAGTAAGCTTTCCATTGCTTTGGGGAAATTTTCTCTCTCTGAATTTATTATGTGAGGGTGGTAGTGTAATAATCAATGTGCCTATGGAGGACTATCCTTCATGACCTAAACTCATTAAGGGGCAGTGCCTGATGGAGCATCAGGTTGGAGGAAGGCCTATTAACAACCTGCATTATACAGATGACACAATTTTGCTGAAAATGAGAAGGACTTGATTCACGTGCTGATGAAGATGAAGGATTAAAGCCTTCAGTTTGGATTATGACTCAATGTAAAGAAAGCCCAGACCCTCACAACTGGACCTATTGATAACATCATGATAAATGGAGGAAAGATCGAAATTGTCAAGGATTTTGTCTTGCTTGAATCCACAATCAATTCTCATGGAAGCAGCAGAGAAGAGAACAAATGACACATTTCACTAGTCAAATCTGCTACACGAGACCTCTTTAAAGTGTTGAAAAGCAAGAGATTACTTTGAGGACTGGGGCGGGTTGACCCAGGCCATGGTATTTTCAACTGTCTCATATTCATGTGAAAGTTGAAACCTGAATAAGGAAGACCAAAGAAGAATAGATATATTTGATTAGTAGTGATGTAAAAGAGTAATGAATGTACCATGGACTGCCAAAAGAACAAACCCATCTAACTTGGATGAAGTACAGCCAGAATGTTCCTCAGGGCAAGGATAATGAGACTTCGCCTTAACTTTGACATGTTGTCCGGAGAGATCAGTCCCTGGAGCAGGACATCGTGTTCTGGAAAGTAGAGGGGCAATGAAAAAGAGGAAGGCCCTCAACAAATGGGATTGACACAGTGGCTGCAACAATGGGCTCAAACTTAAGAACAACGGTGAGAATGGTACAGGACCGGGCAGTGTATGACTTTGTTGTATGCATGGTCACAATGAATCCAAACCCTCCCTATGACACTGAACAACAACAACAACAACCTGACTGAATCCTCTAGGAGGACTCTTGAATGTGAGAAAAATGGAACGAAGCCAGAGGAAGGATTGGAGGATGTCTTAAGTTCCTGTCTTAATCTCCTTAACCAAAAATTATCCAACAAGTCAGTAGCCTTAAAACACTTTTCCCCCTGCTTTGGAGCTTACAGGTTCAAATTTGGGGTGCGACTCTAGGTCAGGGTCCTTCTTTGTGGATACCAGAAAGTTCCTTGGCATTCCTCGCTATCTTTCTCCCCGTACTGTGTGTTACTGGGTCTATCCTGGCCTTTAACTCAGAAGTGTTTAGGTTTAGGCTCAAGCCTATTCTCATATGGCCTCATTTTTTTTAACATTTTATAAGGACTCATACAACTCTTATCACAATCCATACATATTCATATATCAATTGTATAAAGCACATCTGTACATTCTTTGCCCTAATCATTTTCTTTTTTTTACATTTTATTAGGGGCTCATACAACTCTTATCACAATCCATACATATACATACATCAATTATATAAAGCACATCCGCACATTCCCTGCCCCAATCATTCTCAAAGCATTTGCTCTCCACTTATGCACTTTGCATCAGGTCCTCTTTTTTTTTTCCTCTCTCTCCCCGCTCCCCCCTCCCTCATGTACCCTTGGTAATTTATACATTGTTATTTTGTCATATCTTGCTCTATCCCGAGTCTCCCTTCCCCCCCTTCTCTGCTGTCCATCTCCCAGGGAGGAGGTCACATGTGGATCCTCGTAATCAGTTCCCCCTTTCCAACCCACTCACCCTCCACTCTCCCAGCATCGCCCCTCACACCTTTGGTCCTGAAGGTATCATCCACCCTGGATTCCCTGTGCCTCCAGCCCCCATATGCACCAGTGTACAACCTCTGCCCTATCCAGCCCTGCAAGGTAGAATTTGGATCATGGTAGTTGGGGGGAGGAAGCATACAGGATCTGGGGGAAAGCTGTGTTCTTCATCGGTATTACCTCGCACCCTGACTGACCCATCTCCTCTTCTAAACCCCTCTATGAAGGGATCTCCAGTGGCCATACGGCTTCATTTATATTACAAAAGAACTCTCTTCTTTTCAAACAGGATCATGTCCACCAAGGTTCAAATTTCTCACATATTTTGAGGGGGCTACAGATCAATCCATAATGGTTCTTTTGGGTAGCTGTAACAAATGGCTACCAATCGAGTGACTTAAACAGCAGGCATTTGTTCTCTCACTTTTCTGAAGGACAATGGGTTAAAATTAAGGTGTGGGCAAGATTCATTCCTTCTGAGAACTCTGAAGGAGAATCAAAGTAGCCTCTCTCTGCTTCCGGTCACTGCTGCTAATCCTTGATATTTCTTGGCTTATAGATGCACTGATCCAATCTCTGCCAGTGTCTTCACACGGGGTCTCTGTGTGCCCACTCCTCTTCTTATAAGAACACACCAATCAGTGCATGTAGTATCCATCTGAAATCTAAACCCAGAAAGATGGAGCTCTTGAAATACTTATCTAAGCACATCTGCCAAGACCTCCTCTCCAAGTAAGGCCATAGCCTCAGGTCCCATGTGAACATGAATGGGTGTGTGTGAATGTGATTTAATGTACTACAGAGGGCACGCTTTGGCCTCAGGAGGAGTGTTTCGCCATTACCTGCTTCACAGCCCTGAGATTGCCCAGGCATTTGCCACATTTTCTTGTCTTCCCAACATTTATCCACCATTAGGCCTTTTCCCCTAAGTTAGTCAAGCATCAGTTTCTGTCACTTGTGATCATGACCCTCCCTCCCGCCCAGGTCACAAATTTAAAGTGACACAGGCAGTTTCTTTAATGGGCACTATGTTATCCTGACTAGCAAGCATTGCTAAGGAGGGAGGATGAATCAGGGAGAACCCGCTTGCTTCATCTAGCTTCGGGGCAGTCCACAGAGGATTGATCCCTGAGCCACTAACGAATTTTGCAACTGTCACAGAACAATGCAAATAAGTAAGATCCACATCTACTGAACACCATCATGAGGTCAAACTGTGTGTAAATAAATGCCTGTTTCAAAGAGTGAGTAAATCCTAAGGTAAGGAGTGACAGGGCTTTGTTGCCAGTATGTTAACCAACTGCACCACCCAGGGACTCCTCCATGTGACTAAAGAATTTCTTAAGGACTTCCCCCACAGACCCAAACCAAAACCAAATCCACTGCCATGGGGTTGACCTCATATATGGCACAATAGACTGGCTCTGCTGATTTTCAGAACTGCACATCTTTACGGGAGCAGAAAACCCTCATCTTTCTCCCAAGGAGTAGCTGGTGGGTTTGAACCATTAACTTTGCCATTAGCAGCAGCCCAACTATTAACCCAATATACCACCAAGAGTGGTTCAATTTGGAAAAATAGTATGTGATCACCTATCTATGAAGGGAAACCCCTCTCATAGAGTGCACTTATACAAATGAGAAAGAAATGAGTCCCCAAATGCCCGTCTTAATCAACAATCTGGGGAAGGGTGTTCTGGGAAGCAGCTTTCAAATGTGCCTGGAGATTATAAAATTAATCAACCTAATCCCTGTTTTAAAGAGCCCTGGTGGTACAATGGCTAAGGACTGGGTGGCTAAACAAAAGGCTGGTAGTTTGAACCTACCCATGGGCTCTAAAGGGGAAAAGACTTGACGAGCTGGTCCCATAACGATCTCAGCCTAGGACACCTTTGGGGGCAGTTCTACTCTGTCCTGTAGGGTCACTATGAGCTGACATCAACTTAAAGACACACAGCACGTTTGACTCTACGTCATTTGTTGATAGAGTTTGTGCAGAGCATTCTGAGTAGAAAACAGACTCAGGGGCATCTGACATCAACCAGCAACAGTCTCTTTCCTTGAGAAAGACTGTGGAAAGGGATGAAGAGGGAGCTTCCAAAAGCGTGTGGGAAAATGATACGAAAAAATAATGGAATTTTGCCATGAGCTTTTTGAAGCTCTCTTCATGAGAGCTAGTCCTCCATGGAGGTTTCTAGAAAAGTGAAACATGAAGGAAGAGGCTGGTAAGTCCCACTGAACAATTCCAGGGGAGATTGGGTCTTGACTCAGAGTACTTGAGCATTCTGGCTTATTCCTCAAAGTAGCAAATCAGACTAGACCAGGTTCTGAGACTCAGGGAAGGCAAATAAGACACACCAGGCCCATGATTCAGACTTATGGGGAAAGTCACACTGGAGAGGGAAGGCCTCTTTACCTTGTGTGCCTGACAAGTGTCTCATTTGCATCATCTAAAACCCAGCCCTGGAAAAAAGGCTAACAGTACCAGCTTCAAACTTGTATTTGAATCTTGTCTCTGTCACTTATTAACTTAGCCACCTTAAATCCCTTCCTCTAGTTTTCCATCTGTAAATGAGGCATAGTTCCAATCATAGGGCCTTCAGTAAATGGCTATTATTAGCTAGGCATGCACTCCTGTGATCTAGGCGAGAGTTCTCAGCCAGGTTTTTGTGGGAGCTTGTTCTTCAGCGTATTGTCATAGATGAGTGTGTCACCCAGATTCCTCTCAGGGCCAAGAGACTGATTTCCCCAGCTGCCGAGAGAGCCACTGATAGAAAAGGTCCCAGCTGTCTGGCCCCTATCAGGATTGCCTCAGCTGATGAGAGCTCATCCAAGGTCTGCTCCTTCCCCAAACTAACCTTCATCCAACGACTTGTCAATGTAGGGGTATAAATGGCATAGTGGAGGCATTTGACCCCCCTGTAACTTCACAAAAGGCAATGGAGGAAAATCAAGATAAACAACCCAAGGCTGATTCCTATGAGACAGAGATCAAAATGCCTCCGCCCTCCTTTCTTTTCACAGTTTCTGACACCAACCATCCCTACCATGACACTCTCTTCTTCTCTGCTGGGTTTGATAATCCTTAAGTGGCAATGGCCACACAGAACTCGCAAACAATACTTATGTTTCTGGGGTTAATTGGGGACCTAGCAGGTGACAATTCAGGATCAGAAATGACTGGGGATATAGTTCTTCCAGTCAGGACAGTCTCTTCCAAGTGGTGCCCAGAGGCAGAACTTTTTCTGGTCCTTGGCCTCTGCCCTGCAGCTCCTTGACCTCTGCTCTGCTTGGGACCGTGTGCAAAGTTCTTTCAGCTCTGCTGATAAGTGCGTTGAGGCAGCCCGCTTTGTCTGGAAGCCTTGGCCCAAAGACACTCAGCTTTCTCATTCTGTGTGCTGGCGAGCTCCCTGTTCTGGGGTCTTGGTGCTGCTGCCTCTGCTTCCATGAGCTATTTATCTGCCACTGTTTTTCATTGTCTCCTGATGCATCCAGTGTCAGGGATCTCTGTCTCCTGGACAGAGGTGGTGCTCAGAGTAATAATCCTGGGTCCAAAGAGCACACTCCACTGCTGGCTCGTTTTTCTCGGTGCTCTTGAAACTCCACTTTCTGTTTCTGAGTTAACTCACCCAGGATGACCATACCGACCAATCCCCACATTAGCGGTCTACAGGTCTTATTTGAATGGTCTCACCTCTTCGAGGATGCCATGCACTTTACTGATATTATTAGCATGCTATCTACTTCCCTCGGTGGCATAGTTCCACCCTGTCATTGGTAGGAGTTACAAAGACTATAGCTAGAGGAGAACTAGTAAGCAATTCGCTGCAACGTATTAGGCTACAAAGTCCCAGGCTACTGGTCACCACTTGGCCAGGTCCCAGTTACAGAGCTCCCTGTGATGGCTCCTTTTGCATAGCAATGTGGCGAGGCTATGGTGCCCAGTTTTTTTGTCAAACAAGCATTCATCTATTTGCTCTTGTTTTTTAAACATTTTATTAGGGGCTCATACAACTCTTATCACAATCCATACATATACATACATCAATTTTATAAAGCACATCTGTACATTCTTTGCCCTAATCATTCTCAAAGCATTTGCTCTCCACTTAAGCCCTCCGCATCAGGTCCTCTTTTTTTGTCCCCTCCCTCCCCGCTCCCCCTCCCTCATGAGCTCTTGATAATCCACAGATTGTTATTTTGTCATCTCTTGCCCTTTCCGGAGTCTCCCTTCCCCCTTTCTCTGCCGTCCATCTCCCAGGGAGGAGGTCACATGTGGATCCTTGTAATCAGTTACCCCTTTCCAACCCACTCACCCTCCACTCTCCCAGTATCACCCCTCACACCCCTGGTCCTGAAGGTATCATCCACCCTGGATTCCCTGTGCCTCCAGCTCCCATATTCACCAGTGTACAGCCTCTGCCCTATCCAGTCCTGCAAGGTAGAATTTGGATCCTGGTAGTTGCGGAGAGGAAGCATCCAGGATCTAGGGGAAAGCTGTGTTCTTCATTGGTACTACATCGCACCCTGACTGACCCATCTCCTCTCCTAAAGCCCTCTATGAGGGGATCTCTAGTGGTCGACATTTAGGCCTCTGGTCTCCACTCTGCACTTCCCCCTTCATTTCTATGGTATATATATCCATATACACACAGATATATATATATTCTATTTTTTTGCATGATGCCTTATACCTGGTCCCTTTGGCACCTCATGATCGCACCGGCTGGTGTGCTTCTTCCAGGTGGGCTTTATTGCTTCTGAGCTAGATGGCCGCTTGTTCACCTCATCTATTTGCTCCTATGAAGGAGTGGGTCTCAAGCAAAATAGAATACCTTCCATAATGTGGGAAGGGGTAAACCTATCAGCCAAAGGCCTTCAGCACACCCTAGGGTGTGTTCTGACCATTCTTATTCTTGTCTTTTCCCATCACCTAACCTATGGATTTTAGGATGAACATCTACAGAGCTCTTTAGGCTGTTGCCTGACCTATGAATTTGGAACTTGCCATTCCCCTATGTGAGCCAATTGCTAGAAATAAGCCTCACTCTCTGGGGCTCTGGTGTCGTAGTGGGTGGCCCTTTGGGCATCCAACAGCAAGGACATCAGTTTGAAAACACCAAGGGCTCCTTGAGGGAAAGATGAAGCTTCGTAATCTCCTGAAGAGTTACAGTCTCCAACGCCCAAAAGGTCAGTTCTATACTGTTTTACACAGTCACTTTGAGTCCACCTTGATGGCAATGAGTGGCCGGTGCAGTGGTTAACCATAGGAGCCCTGGTGGATATATCGATATCTCCAGTTACAGCTATATAACTGGTTTGGTTTCTCTAGGGAACACTGACTATGACACTCTCCATAGGCAGGGCTGAGACCTCTGTTGAGATTTCCCTCTTGTGCCCTTCCTTGATTCCCCCCACAGGTGCTTATTCCCTGAGCATTCCTCAATAAATGTCAGGAATCCAGAGCTAATTCCATCACAGGGTCTCCTTCTTCCAGCGAGTCTGAATGGCTTCCGGGGAGTATGAACTGCAGTCTCCATCCAACTTCCTCCTTCTATTTCTATGATCTGGATCTTATTTGGGGCTCATTTGGTTGTAAACAGGCAAAGAGACCAATACTTGGAAGAGAGAATCCTAGGAAAATGGAAAGGTGGGGAGAACAAGAGGACAGCTGGCTCTGTCGACGGTTCCTGACCACCACTGGCATGTTCCTGTGTTCTTTGTGTCTGTCTCTCAGGGCACATGCTGTAATCTCGCAACATAGACCGCCTCCTCCACATGGCGGGACATGTGCTTCTGAATTATGCTTCTTAGATGCCAGGCCACTTGCAAAAGCGGGACTATCTTTTTTTGTTTTTTGGTTGGAAATGCTCCAGAAAAAGCGTCTAGTTGACCCATCTTATGTAAGTGTCTCCACTGGGCCAATGAAAACAGCCTTGTGACCATATTGAAATGTGGTGTCTTCCCCAGGGAACTGATGTTTCAGCCAGTGAGGTAGTTCACAGGGACAGATAAGAAAGGGGGTTGGGACAGATTAAAATAATAATAATGTCTATTTGCAAAGAATAGGGCCTTATTATTTTTCGGATGCCCCCATCTGAACACCCTACCACTGAATATAGGCAGGAGGTAAGGCCCACCTGTCACTCAAGCAGCTAAAAATGTACAGCACTTGCTGTAGCAGCTGCTAATGTGCCCATGTATTAGCACTTGGCACCCACCACTCCCATAAATGCCAATGGTCTCACAGGAAGCACATGTAACTCCCCACACAGGGAACAGTCATTGAGCAGACAGGGGAGTTGACATCCTCCAGAACTTAATGCCACTTTAACCAATGACACATGGGGATAGGTGGAGCCACACTCCAGTTCCCTCAGCCTTTGGGTGGGACAACTACAAGAGGATTTATACTGTCTCTGGGAACCTACTCAATGACATTTCTTTATCGGCCCCTTCCCTTTGCTCTATCAGTATTACCCTTCTCTACTGGCCCTTCCTGGAGGCACCTCCCAAGGAAACAATAGTCTAGCTGCCATTCCAATTCTAGTGGATTCCAATTCTTGGTGACCGCATTCATGTGAGTCAATCAGAACTGTGCTTTCTGCAGATTCTTTCTCTCCCCTTTTTAAGAGTAGTTTTAAGGACACTGTGAAAGCTTCCCACCATCCAGTTCCAGAACATTTTCATCGACCCTGCAGTCATTAAGCAGTCATTCCCCATTGCCCCTCCCGCCCCACCCTGGGAAACCACCAATCTACTCTATGGCTCTACGGGATTTACCTGTCCAGCATTTTTGCTCTAAATGGACTCACAATGCATGGCATTTGGTGTTTGGCGTCTTTCACTTCATGTCTTGCGTTCACCTGTGTTACAGAGTCTGTCCGAATCAAAGGCCTTAGTTTTCTTGTGGCAGACTATATGTATATCCCACTCTGTGTAGATCATATTTTCTCTATTCTTCTACTGATGGGTATTGTTGGCTTATTGTTTACCTTTTGCCCATAGTGATTAGTGCAGCATCCATCTGGGTACTCGTCTTTCATTCTTTTAGATATGCACTTGGGAATGGACTCCCTGGATCAGCTGGCAAGGGTTCATGACCAAGTGGGTTATGTTGGGCTGCTAACCGTAAGGCCAGCATTTTGGACCCTTTAGCTACTGCGAGATAGAAATGCTCTCATAATGATCCACAGCCCCCCAGACCCACCAGCCGCAGTTCTACTCTGTCCTTTCGGGTTGCTGTGAGTCAGAATCGACTCGATGGCAGTGGTAGTGATGAAGCCAGCGACTTGAGAGTGGAACCAGGGACCGTGGAGAATTCTGGCAGTAGCCATGGTGTCCTCACTACCCAGATGCCAGCAGCCACCAGTGAACAAAGGAGGCACAAGCAAAGTTCTCGCTGACTTCATGCTGGCGACCCGGCTGCCCCTGCTTCCTCAAATGCCATTTCCTCAGCTTTACTGGCAAGGGGGTGTACTCCCTATTATCATGTCACCAACTCTTTCAATGGTCCACCTAGCCAGGTGTGATTCCAGACACTCACTGTGCAGCCACCATCAGCGAAGGTGGCTGCCCACCTCATTTGTACACATGCAAAGAATGTGATCATTCTTGGCACTGGTGTCCTTAGTCATCCTGGTTGGTATATTTACATCCTTGGGGAGCTGGGTCAGTGAGCAAGCGCTTCTCAAGGTGCCCATATGATCTGTTTACTGAGAGTGCCAGCCCAAGGATCTGACTTGCCACCCACAGTGAACGCACCTCTGAGGCAAAGGGGAAGGCTTCTTTCTAACTGGGAGACCAGCAGGTCTTCTGCAGACATCACTCCCCTGCAGCACTCTGATCCGAGGCCTTTCATATTCCAAAGAGCAGCATTAAGATTCCCATCTGTCACCCCGTCAGACTCACATGTGCGAATTCTCTTTTCAGAGCAAGACAGCCAATGCAGTGAGCTGGGTAAAGGGGCAGTCTCACTCTGAGGAGACTCAGCCAGGAGTGTAGGGACAGGGAGTGAAATGTGCAGCTTCCAGCTGCCACCCAAGCCTCCTTAGTGCAGTGGCATGAGAGCAAAGAGATAGTCCTTTGTGACTCTTTGACCTCCTTCCTGGCCTTGGTGGAATTAACACTGCTCAGTGCTAGTCTCTTGTCAATATATGGAAAAGATAGCTCAGAAAAGAATAGAGTTAAATAAGAGCAGGACAGAGTAAGGTGGCTTCATGGTGTTGCATTTGTGTGTCTCAGAGCCCATCCTGGCTCACAGTGACCCTCTGTGACAGAGAAGAACTGTTCCACAGATTTTTCTAGGCAGAATTTTAAGGAAATGTACCTAGCAGCACAGTGGTTGCATGTGCGGCTGTAACAGAGAGACTGGCAGTTTGAACTCACTGATCCCCATCGAGAGAGTGAAGACGTGACTGCCTGCTCCCATGAAGACTCCTATCCTGTTGTTGTCTGTCCATTTGTGGTGCTGTGGTGAGTTGTGTGTTACTGTGATGCTGGAAGCCACGTGACTGGTATTTCAAATGCCAGCAGGGTTACCTCAAGTGAAGAGGGGTCAGGGAAACTTCCAGGCTATGAACAGAATACAAAGAAGGTTTCCACTGCCCACTTCAGAGGAAGTAGCCGCTGAAAACCCTTACACTATAGCACAGTGTGTCTTTCCTTCCCGTCACAGGGAGTCAGAATCGCCTCAATGGCACATAACAACCAACAACACCTTTGAGGAGGGAAATCTCCTTCAGTAGGGCTGGGTGAGTTTAAACTGGGTGGCTTCTTGGTTAGCACTTGAGCTCTGAATCATCTCACCACCAGGGCTACCATCTTCATGATGCAGGCAAATAAAACCATCTTGGTCCTGCTCGGTATTGCCAGCGTCAGCATGCTCTTTCTCCCATAAGCACATGTCTGGTGGTTGGACCACAGCAAACCCGGTTGACACTATTTCCTCATCACCCCGTGTGTGTCAGAGTAGAAGTGAACCATGAAGTTTTCTTTGATTAAAAACATTTTTATTGTGATTTGGGTGAAGGTTTAAGAGCAGCTCAGCTGTCCATTGAGCAACGCATACACATTTTGTTTCATGTCATTGATAGCAATTCCCACAATGTACCATCACTTCCCCCACATCTTCTTGTTTCTTGTCTCCAAGCTTCCTTCATTCTCAACTTTTTTGAACTTCGTTCTTGGGGGAATGCTGTCTTTTGATCTCATGTGATCTATTATTCTACGGTATTTGTATGTCTCTAATGTCATTGTTCCCATTATAGACCTGTCTATTGTTTGGTTGAACATCGAGCCATGATGAGTTCAGTTCTAGACCTGCAGGGTAACTAAGCACCATAGCCTTGCAATTTCACCAGCCTTTAACCAAACAGTAAGCTTGGTGTTTTATCATGTGTGGGAAGCCGTAGCTCTCGCGAGATGTGGGAAGCCACAGCTCTCGCTGCCATTACTAGATGGCGCCGGGCAGTCAGGGCGGTGGTCCAACTAAGTGATAAACAACCACTTAGCGCATGCGCGATGCTGAGATGACGTAGTCATAACTCCACCCTGGAGTATGCAAACGAAGGTTCTGGCGAACTCACCAATCAATGCATGAGGTTTTGGCAAATGCACCAATCAGGGCACAGCACGTCCCAATAGAGCATATATAAGCAGCAGTAGTTTGGGGTTTCGGGGTCTTTTACCGCATTATGAAAAATTAAATGCTTGTGGAAGAATCCTGTTGTGGTGCGTCTTTTCTTGCTGGCGAGACCTGGCACGCGACAATCATGATTTTGAGTTTTGCCCCACATTTCCCTTCTACTCTAATCAAGCCCTTCTAATGTGATCTCTTTCATAGCAGTCGATAGTGAGAGCTAGGCACCATCTAGTTCTTCTGGTCTCCAGTGGTGGAGGGTGATCGTTGCTTGAGTCACTAGTCATTGATTCATTGTGCCCAATCAGTTCTCCTCTTCTGCTGTCCTCTGGATGGGGAGAGACCAACTGTTGCCCCTTTCCTGATTGCTCAGGAACTTTGAAAATCCCAGAGACGATGGTCCTGATCCCCCAGCCTCACAACTCATTCCCTCACAGTTTTTGCATCTGTCTCAGAGATTTTTTCCACCCCCACCCCGTTTTATGACATTGGTCCCTGTATGCTCCACCATATACCTGGATCTATTTAACAACCAAGGTCAATACATTCTATAAACTTTTCAATGGCCGAGGATTCTGAAGAAGATTGCCAGGCTTCTCTTTCACAGCTCCTCTAAGTGGGTTGGGAATGACAACTTTTCCCTTAATAGCAGAGCTCATTAACTGTTTACACCCCTAGATACTTCTTACTCTTAGAAAACTCACTGCCATCGAATCCATGCTGACTCACAGCCAACTTATAGAGCAACGTAGAACTGCCCCTGTGAGTGTCTGAGACTCGAACTCTTTATGGGAGCAGAATGCCTTATCTTTCTCCCACAAAGCAGCTGGTAGTTTCAAACTGCTGATATAGCAATTAGCTGCCCAACTTGTAGCCACTAGGCCACAAAGGCTCTTTTTCTTCTTAGCAAAGAGAGGGTGCTTCCCGTGGATGCTGCGATGGGAGCTGGATCCTGAAGGCCCGGATTGGCTAAAGCTCCATTTACACAGGAACACATGCCTCCCTTGTTAGTATTTGCATTGGGCAAGCCATTTCCTGCGCTGACATTTTGCATCTAGTTAAATGCCAGCAACTCCAGAGAGACATAGCTTTTACCTGTGGCTCTGCCCTTCTGGACAAGCCTTTGGTGCTCGATGGGGCTACTTTCAGTCTATGATCTTACATGTCCTTTTGGATCCCTTCGTCTCTTGTTTTTGTTTTGATTAACACAAACTGGATGAACAGCTTCAGGCTTAAAATAATCGCTGCTGAATATTTCATTGGGAAATGTTGTTAAGAAGGCAGTTGGCATCCATGATCTATGTGTATGCATAGTGATTTCTTTTCAGATGGTAAAGTGACTTTGAATAATTATTGTTATTATTAGTGAATTAAAGACAAATGTGCCTCAAAATGTGAACATTAGGTGTGTGTGTGTGTGTGTGTGTGTGTGTGTGCATGTTTTAAAGAGCACATGGCTTGGTGATAGAGAGGGCGAAGCACTGGTGAGGAGCACATGACAGTGTTCAGAGAGATGACAAAGGGTAGTGATGAAACAAAACAGATTCCAACCTCACATCCTCTGCTCCCTGCCTCAGAGGGAGGTCGCAACAAGGAGCAGAAAAGCCAAGGGCATTTTCTGCCCTCTCACAGCTGGCAAGCGCCACAGAAGGCACGGGGTTTTAATGCCGAGGCTTTGCTGCGGTGAGGCAGGGAGGGGGGCTTGCCATAGTTTCCACACGTTGACATCACAAACATACCGCAAGTGGGTGCCTTTAACACACCAAAGTCAATGTTCTCACAGCACCGGAGGCTGACAGCATCATGCCAGTGCACCAGCTTGATGGGCATGCTCTCTTTGTCCATCCCTGGGGGCTTAGGGCTGGTGGGCGGTATTCTTGTTTTGGCTTCCATAACCTCCATGGTTGGTGGTCCTTGGAGCTCTCTGCATGGCAGCTGCCTTCTTCCTTTGGAGTTGGTTTGCTTCAGTGTTGAATTGAATCCTTTTGTATCAGCCAAGTCATTGGTGTAAGGTACAGCCTCTTTAAGTCACAAAGAAAATCTCTGCCCAGGTGGGATTACATCCACAGTAAAAAATCCCACTCCTGTAGAGCTCACTCCAGCTCATCATGGCCCTCTCCAGGGGGGTTCCATGGCTGGGCATCTTTATGGAAGCACACAGCCACAGTTTTTCTCCAGAGAAACAGCTAGTGGGTTCTGAACTACTGACCTTGTTGTGAATAGCCCCCTTCTTAATGTGTGCGCCAGAAGCCCTGCTCTGCGGTTTGATGAGCAGCCCTTCTGGCCATTGCTAAGGGCTACATGGCAAAGCCATTTGGTACAAGCAACGTTGTCATCAGCAAAGAATGAGTTTAGCTGGCCTCAGTAGGATACTCAGCCGGGAAGTGATAAACTGCTTGGCTTGGGTTTTATGCAGGAGAACCATGGGAGTTGAGATGTGCAGTCTCTTGATTTGAACCCAGACACTCTATCTCCCAGCCTGAACTCTCACCATCATACTCAACTTTTGGGGGTCAAATGTTTGACTCACCTGAGAGATGTGCAGGTGAAAGCGTGCCCCAGGAACATCTCCCTCTCATCCCTGTCATCTCAGAGAGTTCTCCAAATAAGGATTGGTGGTTCATGTGAAGGGACATATTGTAGCATTTCCCTTGCACTCCTCAAAGGCAAGAAAATGACCCACAGTACCTCGAGTTGCCAGCAGTGTCAAAGGGGATGTGCTCCTTGAGACTCAAGCTGAGTCCCCAGGAGACGAGCTCTCAACTGTGGAATTAGCGCTTTTGAAAACGGGCAAATCTTCCAGCAGTTCTCTCTTCAGAGGCCTGGCCGTACGCTCTGCAGACTTGTGGGCACGCTCACTCTGGTGAACCCAAATTCTTGGGAGAGGCTGATCTGTCCCTAGAAAACTGGCCACATGCAAAAGCATAGAGACCAATATCTGCCACCTGCTGGAAGGATCTGGAAGGAGAAGGGTGGCTGGAGTCCTCTAGGAGGGAAGTTGAGAGCCAGGAGAGGCAGCAAAGCCACAGTTCCAGCAGGTGGTGTCCTAAGGCTAAGGGAGCTTGCCAAGGATCAAGTGAGTCCTGGAGGTGTCTGCAGCCCATCTTGCTGAGGGCCTCCATTTATTTCATATATCTATGGATAATGGGAAGGGGCCCCAAGGCCCGCTGGCTGACCTCATATGATACGCCGTGAACTATCCACCTTGGCATCCTCCAAAGTCTCTGAAAGCTGCAGCCCCTCCCACCCACTGGCAGCCTTCTTGGACAGGATCTCCTCCACACTGCTGCAACCATGGGCTCACACACAAGGACCATTGTGAGGACGGTGCAGGACCAGGTGGTGCTTCAATCTCTTGTGTGTACTTTTGCTATGAGTCAGGAGCTCACGCAATGGTATCTAACAAGTTATTGTGAGATGACATAAGAGGACTTCGTGGAGGCCCTTCCAAGAGAGGGTTGGAACATAGCATGGTAAGAGGCCTGGTCAGGAATGTGCTCATTGTGCTCATTGTTTCCATCCCCTTCTCCCGGAAGCCAATGCTCTAGGGAGGAAAGGCAGGCCCAGAGACAGGGAAGGGCTAGGGAAGAGGGAGCGATAGGAGAGCAATAGAAAAGACAGGTTACTCTCCCTCATTCCCAGTATAGCTCCTCAAACCTCAGGTAAAGCCTCTGATGCTGAGGCTGAGGCTTATAATAGGATCAGACTGAACATTTAATCCCTCAAGCTGCCTGGAAAGTGTGGGAGCTGATTAAGATGGCAAGAGATGAAGAAGGAAGGAATCTACTGGTTACAGATGTGAAAGCACCTGTTAGTGAAGCCTTCTCAGTTTCTTATTGCCTTATCAATGTCATCAGTCCACTTAATGTACTCACTTTCCAAACGCCTATTAACCAATTGTACATACCTTGAGTTCTTTCTAGGAGGCAATAATAATATTCTCATTTCCGAGTTGAGGCCACAGAAGTTTGGACAACTTCTGGTTGTTGTTGTTGCTGGCAGGTGCTCATCAAGTTGGTTCCAACTCATAGCAACCCCTGTGCATACCGGAAGGGAGCATGGCCCCGTCCTGTGGCCCCTCTCTGAAGGGCACTTGCCTCAAATCTTTAAATTCAAAGCTTCTTGTTTTGTCAAATGAAATCATTTCTTCAGTCAATCTCAGAAATCTTTATGTAAAAACGTTGGAAACGCCTTTCACTCAAGGTCTAGGGAGGCTGAGTAAGGTGGGAGGGGCTCCAGGACAGATGGTGGGAATCACTCCTGCAGGTGGGTGGTAGGTTGGCGAGGCCAGTCTCACTTGCCTCCCTGGTGACTGACCTCAACCAGCAATGTGCAGCTGGACACATGGCATGAAGTGACCTCTGGTCTTCGTGGCGGTGGATGCCAGTAGACCGTCAGGTATGGGAGACCCATGAGAAAATAGGTTACTTTTCTCTTTCTCTCCAAGTTTCTCTGTGATCTCTTTATGCTGCCTGAGCCCGCATGCATACTGACAAAGGCAGACATGTGCACACACGGCAAAGTAAACAGAGACGCCCACATTCACAGACGTATTCATCCACGTGTAAATAGGCACATATGTGCACATGCATGCCAAAGCAGACACAGACATCCATGATTGCACATGTATTCGTGAAAGTTGATTTTCATGGGGAAAAAGATCAGATCTATCACTGTCAAGTCCACTCCAACTCAAAGCAACTGTAGAACACAGAGGAGAACTGCCCCATTGGGTTTCCAAAGCTGTCATCTTGTCAGACACAGTCAGCCACCACTTTCTCCTGCAGAGCAGCTGGGGTTTTCCAACTGCCGACCTTTCACTTAGCAGCCGAGCACTTGCTGATTTTCATAGGAGTCTGGAAATCAGTTTCATTGCCTGCTAGTCACACCTCCTCTGTGAGTTAGCACAGCCTGGTAAGCTTGGAAGGAGAAAAATCTTCCTTCCCGAGGTAGTTGAGTGGTTTTCCCCTGAGGAAATGGTTCAGAAAAATATTTCCTTCAAGAAATCAGAACACTCTTGAAGAGAAATTTCCTGCCAAAACATTTGTTTGCCTGACACTGAGACAAGTGAAGCAGCCCCCTGACTTCCCCCTTGGGTCCTCTTTCTCATCATGACTGCTCTGCTCAGCTACAAGGCTCCAGGTCCTGGGAGCAAGGGTGCCCTTCTATTTGGAACCTCACAGGGCTACACTGTGAGTCAGGGAAAGACCTGGAAACTTGAGCATCCTGAAACGAGGCCTGCATAGCAATATCATCTGTCATCAGGCTCATCATTTCTCTCATTTTTTGTAAGATCATTGAGCCCTTGGAGCCCTGAGAAGTTCTCTCAGAGGAAGCCATCCTCCTCCCATGAATCCAAGAGGGACTGCTTAAAGATTGTTGTCTTCTACTTACAGGAATACCAGCAACCAATTGCCATTGAGTCAACTCGGACTCATGGAGAGCCCAAGTGTGGTAGAGAAGTCCGGTCCCTAGAATTTTCCATGGCTGGGGTGGGTTTTTTTCCAGAGGCATAGCACCAGGCCCTTCTTGGAAGGCACCTCTGGGTGAACTCAAACCTTTAACCCGTAGTTCGCAGCCTAGCTCATGAACAATACCATCCAAGGACGGTACAGTTACTTGCTAATGGTCACCTGCAGTAGATGAACCGAGGTCAAGTAACTGCCTGAGAAACATCAACCAGAGGAAAGCAGAGTGAACCCCAGGGTTCTTGGGAAGAGGGCCAGAGAGAGAAAAAGGAGAAAACAGCTTTCTCGGGACATCAGAAAGGAAAGGACTCCACTTTGTGGATGCCATAGAACAATCCCAAGCCAAGCATGGGTGAGAAACAGACCCCACCCAAACCCAGCGGGCTGGATTCTGTCGCCAAGTGTTGAACACCAGACATGGATATGACAGAGCCGCTAGTCGTCCGTGGAAAGAAACTGTTTGCCCATTGTCTGGTAGTTTTGTAGCATTTGAACAACCAGGCCTCTGCTGCCTCTTCTGGCCTGAAATATAATTGCAGCCATAACCGCCCAGCGTTTCAATGGGTAGAACTCCCTGGGGAGGGCTAACTACCCAAATCATTTGGGAGATCCTTTTAGGATTGTCCAGGAGATCTTTCTTTGGCTGTGTCTATAATATGAACGATGGTGTCTTTGTTTTAAAAAAAGAAAGTTTTTATTGTAAGGTGGGTTAAGGTTTACAGAGAAAATCAGCTTTGCACGTAACAATTTATACACGTTTTGTTATGTGACATTGATGACAATCTCCTGCAATGTAATATCACTCATGCCATTGAAACTCTGCTTCCTGTTT
The DNA here is from genome assembly GCF_050624435.1 of Tenrec ecaudatus. Classification (NCBI taxonomy): domain Eukaryota; kingdom Metazoa; phylum Chordata; class Mammalia; order Afrosoricida; family Tenrecidae; genus Tenrec; species Tenrec ecaudatus. The sequence goes on from NW_027459249.1 coordinate 64,012, forward strand.
TCATTCACCCTTCTCCCCTAACCTTGCCTGCCTTTTGAATTTGGCCTTGGGAAAATACTGCCTATTTGCTTTTGAATGTTTGATGGTTCTGAGGAATGTGTGCTCCTCAGTGCTATGATTCATTTTGGTGTAGTTGTTCTTATCAGGTGCCATTGAGCCAGTTGCAACCCACATTGACCCTATGCCAAACAGACAGAAACACTACCTAGCCCTGAATAATTCTCCTAATTGTTCCCAAGCTTGAGCCCCTTGTTTCAGTCACTGTCAATCCATCTCCTTAAGGGGCTTCCTCTCTTTCACTGTCCCTCTACTTTACCTGGCATGATGTCCTTCTCCAGGGACTAGTCTCTCTTAATAACATGACCAAAGTATGTGAGAGGAAGTCTCACCATCCTTGCCTTTAAGGAGCCCTCTGACCATACTTCTTCTAAGACAGATCTGTTTGTTCCCTTGGCAGTCCATGTTACTTTCAATATTCTTCACCAGCACCACAATTCAGACATATCAATTCTTCTTCAGCCTTCCTTATTCAATGTCTGACTTTCACATACTTATGAGGCAATTTAAATTACTATGGCTTGGGTAAGGTGCACCTTAGTCCTCAAAGTAACATCCTTGCTTTTTAGCACTCTACAGACGTATTGTGCACCAAATGTATCCATATGGAATGCATCATTTGATCTCATGATTGCAGCTTCCAACAGCATTGATTATAGACCTCATCAAGACAAAAAATCCGTGACAACTTCAACAAATAACACCAAGTAAAAAAAAACAACAAACTTCTCCATTTATCATGGTACCTATTGATCAAGTTGTGAGGATGTGTGTCTTCTTGACATTGAGTTGTAATCCATACTGAGGGCTGCAATCTTTTCTCATAAGGTTCACTTTATAAACCTGTCTATTTTTCAGGGGGTTGAATTCAGTTCCAGACCTGAAGGGTGATGAAGGACCATAGTAGTGGGGATCTCACTAGTCTATCTAACCAATAAACCTCATCTTTTATCATTATTATTATTACTATTGGTAGTAGTAGTATGACTTTCAGTTTTCTTACACATTACTCCCCACTCTATCTAGGATCATGTACCATGATCCCTTTCAGAGCAGCTGTTTGTGATAGGCAGGCACCATTTAGTTCTTCTGACCTTAGCATCATAGAGGCTGAGGTACGCATAGTCCATTACTGATTTGGACTAATTGTTGCCAGGCATCTTGAGCTTCTTCAATGGTATTTGCTCCAGACAGGGTGCAATAGTTTATTGTGCCAGCCTGGCCGATAAACACAAGTAGGATTAATCGAAGGGCAGAGGGATAAATGGCTTCGTGAGCCTCGCCTTGCTTGTTCTGTGCCTCAATTTAAAGGGGTACACTACCTGTGGGATGCCTAGCTTGTGGACTCTGTCGCTATAAGTTGAGGTCCATTTAATCCCACAGGATTGGAATGTTCGTCTCTGGAGCTGGGGACCGACAGTTGGTGACAGTTGGTGAATTGCCTTGCTGTTTGCTGCCTGGGTATATATAGCCCAGCTCTCTCTACAGAATGGGACTGGCAACTGGCGGCTCTCAAGCCTTAAAGGACTGCTAGTGTCTCACTGTTTTATAATTTAACTGTTAGTTTCTTGTGTTATCTATCTGTATATAATTTAGTGGTTCATTTCTTGTATTGCATATCTAGCTTTATAAATATATTTATATATAATTACTAGCAATATGGTTTTGTCTCTCTAGAGAACCCTGTCCAACACATAGGGTGAGACCAAGAACCGACTTTTAGTTTGCTACTCACTAGCTTTTGAAGACCCCAGTCACTTCCCTGATGGATACAGAACATTGTCTTTGTGAGCTAGTTTGTACCAATTGATCTTGAGGTCTCTCAGAGCTATGTTCCTGATCCCCGATATTTAGGACACGCTCCCTCAAGGGGTTTTGTTCTAGCTAAGACATTTCCTAACTATGCCTCCTGGATGCACTATTATATTCATGGTCATATTTGTAGTATATGCTAATATGTATATAGAACTATTCTCTGGCAAACCTATATTTATTCATGGGGCTATTCCCATTCTCCTTCCCACAACTGCTCAGATTTTGTGGTTTTTCTATCTATCTATTTATCTCTCTAGCTATCCTTGTATGTTATTGTTATTATTGGAGTATTTATCTCTGTTGCCTTTAATGCTTGTAGTCTACTGAGAAAGGATAGTGTTTTGATGTTCCAAATGTTTCCCCATTTTCTGGGTTACATGACACAAACCAATAGAAGAAGAGAAAAGAAAAAAATTTAACCCAAGTAATAACACCAATTTAGTCTTTTGGTTAAGAATTAGTCAGACTTTCCCACTCCTAGGCTAACCCTTGAAAGAAAACGAATGAGATAAAAGACCATAGGGAGGAAGAAAGGAGAGTGGGAGGCAAGGGAATAAAGAAAGAAGGTGGCAGGGTTGTGGGAACAATTAATGTGGACCTTTTTGATGTGTATTAAAAATAATATTGACTGGTTTTTTCAATACTCACCAAAAATTATTTATATCAATCAAGAAAACCTCACTACCCTGGAATCAATTCTGACATATAGCAACCCTTTGGACAGAGTATAGAACTGCCCCTGTGGGTTTCCAAGGCTGTAAATCTTTACAGGAGTAGAAAATCTCATCTTTCTCTTGTGGAGTGGGGGTGGGGGGAGTTTCGAACTTCTAATCTTGCAGTTAGAAGTCCAACTCATAATCTACCTCACCAACAGGGCTCCTCCTTTCATCATTAATCTAGACTGTTTGACCTTCTTGGCTTACTGGGTTTGGTTTTCTCGCTTTGGAAGACATGGTACCAAAATACACACCATTTCCTAGCCCCCCCAAAAATCAAAAGTAAGCAAAACAAAACAGGAAAAACTAGCAACCCAATCCAAACTAACTAACCTATTTAGCCATATAGATAAAGGATACTTGTAGCCAACCTCTGTTTTGGGGGCAATAGGGATGGATGGAGACTGTGGTTAACAGGCACGTGTCAGCTCATCGACAGGGGACATTCAAATTCTAGCTCCAGACTGTTGTTGCCTTGGGGAAATGCAAGGATTTTAAGGCCTGATTTTCTGTTTGTAACTGAGATGCTGAGAATATAAAATTCGATGTGAAATCGTCAACTTTTCAAATATTGGATCACATTAGTTAAAACCACTTTTCAGGCTGCTCATCATCATACTAGCACATCATTAGGCTAATATCATATCAAAGACGTCTGGTTTGTCCCCTGTGCCCTTTAAGGACAACTGAAACATAAGGACGGGAATGGGACATTCATTCTTCCTCTAGACCCTCACCCTTTGCCTCCATCGGCTGGCGTTCATAGAAGAGGCAGACGGTTTTGTTCAACTTCAGCATAATCAGAGTCCTGAGAGTTAAACACAATACATATATAATTTCATACTAATCGTTTTAATATTAGCCCAAACAAAACCAACAAAAACCCAACCCATTGCTGTTATGTTGGTTCTGGTTCCCGAGGACCCCCTGGGTGCCAGGGAGAAACTACACATCACAGGATTCTCAAGCCTGTGGGCTTCTAGAAGCAGGCCATTAGTTATTTCTTCTGAGGGGTGCAGCTGCCCACCTCTTGATACATTGAGTCCTTAACCATTTGTGCCACCCAGGGTCTCCCAGTCTTCGTATGTGACCCCCAAATTCCTTGACAGGCTACCTATAGGAAGGTAGAGTCTATGCCCTTTCCCCTTAAATTGGGATGTTTCATGACCTCTGTGACCAATAGATTATGGAGAAGATGACATTGTGACATCTAGTTTGGGCAACCCCCTTCCCTCCCACAAAGTGCTTCACAGCTTCTGAAAAATCCCTTCAAAGACTTCTTCTTGAGTGCTCACCCTTAGAATGTCCAGCCTCCACGTGCTACCTCTCAGGACACTTCTCAGAACCCGGACACTATGCTGAAAGAAGCCTGAGCTGCCTGGAAAGGCCACGTGGAGACACTCCAACCAACAACCCAGCTAAGCACCCAGCTAACGGCCAGCTTCAGCTGCCAGCCCTCTGAGTGCCCCAGCTCCCATGAGACTGCCAACTCATGGGAGACTCCAAGCACGACCCAGTGGCCTCCCAGCAACCACACGATGATGGTCCTTGTTTGAAGCCACTGCGTTTGGGGAGGGGGTGTTTCTTGCCCAGTCACAGGGATGAGAACCTGTATCTCAACATCATGCAGGTGGGTGAGGGGCCGTCTCTCGAGCAAGGCAGCTTCCCTTCTTGTCAACTCCTGGGGATTTTTGTTGTTCTTGCCACTGCTGCCCCAATTCCCCAGGAGCTAGAGGAAGGCAGGCAGCAGGCTCAGGTGGCCAGGAGGCAGGAGCCTTTGTGGGATGCAGTTACAATGGGAGACATAACCTTAAAGGCAGGAGCCTGACTTTACCTTTGCCTCCTGGAGATTTGGGATGCAGAACACCTGTCAAATCCCATCTTCTGTCCAATCCTGATCATATGTCTGTCTTATGTTTGCACACAGGACACAGACTTGTGAACACCCAAAGAACAGGGTCTGGCACCAAGAAACCAGCACCACAAGGAACTGATGTTTCTCCAGCAATGGGGAGGGGTGGGATGAGAGGAAGAAAGGAGTACAAATCACTGGATCAAAACAAGGTGGGGGAAGGAAGGAGCAAAGGAGAGAGTGAAGGAGGGAAACTGGGAGGCTGAAGGGAAAAGGCAGGGAAGGAAAGGAGAAAGGTGGCGGTGGGGAGAGAGGAGCGAAGAAGAAATGGAGGAGTTTGGGAGGGAAGATGGAAAGTGAAGGCAGGCAGGAAGACGTGAGCAAAGGGAGGGAAGGAAGAAAAGAGAAAGAGAAGGGCAAGAAGAAAGGAAGGTAGGGAAGAAAGGAAGAAAACGAGAAACCTAATGTCAATGGCACCCTCTATGTTTTTATTTCCTGTTTTTCTGAGGTAGCCTCTTCAGCAGAAGCAAATGGGCTGAATCGCCTCAAACTCTACCTAGGTAGAAAGCACGGGTTTCATTTCGCCAGGGCCTGTGAAAATGTTTGAACTGAGCAGCATTAACACGGAGACAGCGATTACCCCACGTGGCTGTTGCGCTCTGATGATACCAAGGCAACGGGAATGGGGGCTCATTATTTCACCAGGTGACAAAAAAAATTGTATTTTGACGTTTCACCCTGAATGTGGGGAAGGGTGGCGTGGGGGAGGAAGCAGGGGCCCTTTGTGGAGTCTCCTCTTGCCATTGTGATGTCCCTTGGCCTGGCAACAACCTGAGCTCCTGCACGCTGCCAGTGAGGGGCTTGGCTGCAGGCCCTAGCCCAGCATTTCTTATCAGATTTACTGTGACAAGTGATGGGAGAAAAGCAAGATGCTGTTAACAGCGCATCCGTTCAGACCCTGCTATTTAGAAATTTGGATTTATATTTTGTCAGAGAGAAGTAGCACTGATGTTAATCTTTGCACTACCCTTGGAAAAAATCATTCATAATCTTATAACAATAATCCATAGCATTTGTGGAGCTGTGAGAACCAAGGGATGGTCAGAAGCATTTTTAGACAGATGTCTCATTTCATCTTCAAAGCAACCCAGTGAGGAATAAGAAAAGTTGGCTTATGACTTCCCTTTTGGAAAGTGAGTCTTTGGAAGCACAGAGAGGTCCAGGTTTGCCCAAGGTCACATAGTCAATAAGTTAGAGAGCCTGGATTTGAACCTGAGCGGTCTGCTGCCAGAGGTACTTTTTTTGCACGTGTTTATTAAGGCAACTTGGAGCTCTGGCAAGGATTCAGATAGAATTGAGGATCATTTTTTTTAACAATTTATTAGGGGCTCATACAACTCTTATCACAGTTCATACATATACATACATCAATTGTGTAAAGCACATCTGTACAGTCTTTGCCCTAATAATTTTTTTCTCCTCTTTTCCTTTTTTACATTTTATTAGGGACTCATACAACTCTTATCACAATCCATACATATTCATACATCAATTGTATAAAGCACATCCATACATTCCCTACCCCAATCATTCTCAAAGCATTTGCTCTCCACTTAAGCCCTTTGCATCAGGTCCTCTTTTTTTCCCCTCCCTCCCCTTCCCCCCCTCCCTCATGTGCCCTTGGTAATTTATACATCGTTATTTTGTCATATCTTGCCCTATCCGGAGTCTCCCTTCCCCGGTTCTCTGCTGTCCCTCTCCCAGGGAAGAGGTCACATGTGGATCCTGTAATCAGTTCCCCCTTTCCAACCCACTCACCCTCCACTCTCCCAGCATCGCCCCTCACACCCTTGGTCCTGAAGGTATCGTCCACCAAGGATTCCCTGTACCTCCAGCCCTCATTTGTACCAGTGTACAGCCTCTGCCCTATCCAGCCCTAACAGTGTTTCTCTCTATCCTTGTGGAGCCCTGGTGATGGGCTGGGCTGCTAAGTAGTAGGTTAAAGGGGCTTTCCCCTCCTGTGAAAAGTTACACTCTCGGGAAACTCACGGGTGCCAGTCCTACCCTGTCCTCCAGGGTTGCTCTGAATCAAGGTCAACTCAATGGCAGTGAGTTTGGCTTTTTAATGGCTCTCCCTGTTGTTGTTGTTGTTGTTGTTAGTTTGCCATCCAGTTGGTTCTGGTCCATGGCAAACCTATTCACAGCAGAATGTAACAATAACAGCTCCTCCTCCATCCACCCAAGTGTTCCTATGCTCAGTCCTCTTGTTGTCGTCACTGTGTCAATCCAGCTCTTCAAGGGCCTTCAACCTTTTTTCACAGCCCTTCCATTTTTCTAAGCATGATGCCTCTCCAGGGACTGGTCTCCACTGACAACATGTCCAAAGTCTCACCATCCTTACTTCTAATGGGAATTCTGGCCGTACTTCCAAGACAGATTTTGTTTGTTCTTTTGGCAGTCCATGGTACTGTCAATATTCTTTGCCAGTACCATGGTTCAAATTCATACAGTTTACCTGGGTCTTCTTCACTCAATGGCAAGCTTTTCACATGCAGATGAGGCAAATGAAAATACTATGGTTTGGATCAGGTGTACTTCCTGCTTAAAGTAACATCCTAACTTTTCAACATTCTAAAGAGCTCTTATGCAGCAGATCTACCCAGTGCAATGTATCTTTTCATCTCTTGACTGCTGCTTCCAGGAGCATTGCTTGTGGATCCAGACAAGACAAAATCCTTGACAACTTCAGGTTTTTCTCGATTTATCATCATGTTACCTATTGGTTCAGTTGTGAGGATTTTGGTTTTCTTTGTGTTGAGTTGTATCCCACATTGAAGGCTGCAATCCTTGATCTTCACCAGCAAGTGCTTCAAGTCCCCCATCCTTGTCAGCAAGCCAAACTGTGTCGTCTGCATATAGCAGGTAGTTAATAATATTTCCTCCAAATCTGATTCTGTGTTCTTCTTCATATAATTTGGCTTCTCTGATTATTTGCTCACCATACAATTGAAAAAGTATAATAAGTGGGTGCAACCAGGATGCACACCTTTCTTGGTTCTTAAACCATGCAATCTACCCTTGTTCTATAAGTGTTCTGGAATTCTCTTCTCAAAACTATCCATGTTTTCTTATGATCCACACAGTCAGATAGCTTGGGTGTTAATAAAACATAAGTAACCATCTTTAGGGTATTCACTGCTTTCAGGCAAGATCCATCTGATATCCTTTGTTCCACATCCTCTTCTGAATCTGGCTTAAATCTCTGGGAAACCAAACTCACTGCCTTGTAGTTGATGACAACTCATCCTGACCCTATAGTATAGGGTAGAACTAACTGCCCCTGTGAGTTTCTGAGACTGTAACTCATTATGGGAGTAGAAAACCTTGCCTTTCTCCCACGGAGTGACTGGTGGTTTTGAACTGCTGACCTTGGGGTTTGCAATCCAACCTGTAACCACTGTGCCACGATGGCTCTTGAATGCTGAATATGGTAACTTTCTGTCAATGAATCAATGCAACTGTTGTTGTATTAGCTTCAGTACAATTTGACTCACATGTGATGCCAATGATAGTGTTACATAATTTGACCATTCTGTTGGTCTCCCTTCTTTGGTATGTATACACATATGGATCTTTTCCAGTCCGTCAGCCAAGTAGCTGTATTCCAAATTTCCTGACATAGATGAGTGAGTGCTGCCAGTGCTTTATCAGCTTGTGGAAACATTTCAATAGATATTCCAGCAATTCCTGGCATCTTGTTTTGGGCTAGTGCTTTCCATGCATCTTGAATTTCTTCTTTCCTGACCATTGGTTCTTGCTCATATGTTACCTCCTGAAATGGTTGAATGTTGGTCTATTCTTTTTGATACAGTGACTCCATATTGTTTCCATCTTCCTCAGATGTTTCCTTCATCATTCAATATTTTGCCCATAGAATTTTTTAATATTGCACCTCAAGACTTGACATTTTTCTTCAGTTCTTTCAGTTTAAGATATGCTGAATATGTTCTGTTTTGGTTTTCTAACTCTAGGCTTTCGCACATTTTGTGATAATATTTTACTTTGTATTCTCGAGTTGTCCTTTGAAATTTTCTATTTAGCTCTTTACTTCATCATTTCTTCCTTTTGCTTTAGCTACTCTCTGATTAAGAGTAAGTTTCAGAGTCTCTTTGGACATGCACTTGTATCTTTTCTTTATTTCCTTTTTTTTATAATGACACTGTGCTTTATTCAGAGATGTTCTCAAAATTTGGTTGGTTATTATCAAGGTTGTATATCGACTCTCGTGTACTTGTTTGCATTTTCTTGAACTTCAACTTGAGCTCACATATGAACAATTGCTGATCTGTTCCACAATCAGTCCCTGGACTGGTTTCAGTTGCTGATATTGAGCTTCTTTTATGGTCTCTTCCCACAGGTGTAGTCAATTTGATTTCCGTGTATTCCATCTGGAGAAGTCCACATTTATGGTCACCTTTTTTGTTGTTGATCAAATGTTTGAAGAAATCATTAATCATGCAAAATTCTAACATCCAATCAAGATAAATTGGTAATTATTGGTGATTGGAGTGCAAATGTTGGAACCAAAGAGGAAAGAACAGAAGTTGGAAAATATAGTATATGCTATCAGCAATTTATTGGTCTTGCAAACTCTGTCATGCGATCTCCAGCTTGGTTTCTATCACCAAGACCATATTTTTCAACTACTGATCCTTCCTCTTTGTTTTCAACTTTTGCATTCCAATAGCATTTTGATAGCAAGTCTGACAAATTTGGGACTGAATATGGTGGTAGAATTATTCAATTTCTGCATCACCAGCTTTGGGTGGTTGGTGCATAAATTTGAACAATAGTTGTATTGATTGGTTCTCCTTGAAGGGGCATAGATAGCATCCTATCAAAGATAGCATTGTACATTAAAATAGATCTTAAAATGTCCTTTTGATGATGAATGCAATGTTGTTTCTCTTGATTGTGTCATTTCCAGCAGAGTAAACCGTAAGATTTTCTGTTTCAAAATGGTCAATATCAGTCCATTTCAGCTAACTAATGCTTACAATATCAATCTTTATGTATTCCATTTCATTTTTAATGACTTCCAATGTCCCTAGATTCATATTTCATACATCCCAAGTTTCAATTATTAATGACGATTTGAACTGTTTCTCCTCATTTTGAGTTGTGCCCCATCAGCAAATGAAGGTCCTGATGGCTATACTCGATTTGCATCATTATGGTCGACTTGCCTATGAAAAGTCAGCTCTTCCTCTTCCTCAGCCGTATTTTGAGTACTTTCCAAGTTGAAGAGCTCATCTTCTGGCACACGTTCTGACAATGTTCTTCTGTTGTTCATGGGGGGTCTAGTAACTGACAGTGTTGCTGCTATCCATAGGGTTTTCAATGGCTCATTCTTCCCATGCAGGCAGCCAATTCCTTCTTCATTGTCTGTTCTTTGTCTGGAAGCTCTTTGGGTGACCCTGCTGGTATATGAAATGCCAATCACATAGCTCCCAGTATCTCACAAAACAAAAGTCACCACAGTACCACAAAATGCCAGACAAGTGATGGACCTCTATTCTTAGTGAGGCGTGGCCTGGTGGGAGGAGTGTGCCCTTAGGTGGTTCTGATCCACTTACTGGAACAAATACTGTTAGTTCTTATTTCATAAATGTGAAATGCATAAAAGAGACCCCCCAAAAATATCCTCCAATTCAGACTTTCTGCCTTTTAAAAGAGGATAACCCACTCTGATTCAAAGTCATTGAGGTGTTTTGTTTTCCCCTCCCTCTGAGGCTACAGAGACTAGACTAATCACAGCTGAGGTGGAGCGACTGAAATGACTTAAAGCACCAGCTAGACTGGCTGTCAGAAGCAGCTACAGTCAACAGCTACAGACTGACAGAGCTGCTCAGCCAAGAGCTGAGGGTTCTCAACTCCCACTTCTACTGATGGGCACAGCCAGTGGCCTCTGGGAGTTGAGTGGAACCCAGCAGCCAGCTGTGAGGAGCAAGCTAATTCATCTCAGCCTGGCCCAGGTCATCAAGTCACTGAAGGAGTATCGGGAAAGAGGGAAGAAATTTGGGGTCCCACATTTGGCCACAGACAAAAGTTGTTCTGTGTTTAGACAGTAGTTCTGGGCCTGAGTTTGGGGCAGGTGTGATGGAGGAAAGTCGGCTCCCTCCCTGCATCTGGGAACAGATGGTGGGGCTGCCCTGGAAACAGCAGGTCAGTCAGCTGGAGCAAAAAAGGCTTGGCCTCTAAAGCCCTGGCAGGGCAGACTGAAGCTACCTGGACTGTTTTTTCTTAACCCAATAGCTCCTGCTACCCTCACCACCCCCAACTAGGTAAAAGGGAAGAAAGATGCATTTTCTTTACAGAGGCAACTTTCTAGAAAGGAGACCAGCCCACCAGCTGTGAAAGGTCCCCTTAAACCATTTTACTTTGAGCAGGAGGAAGAAATGTTGAGATTCCCAGAGCCACGTGGAATTGTGGATCCTCTAGTTTAGGTTCCAGTGATGCCAGATCGATTTTTCTAGAGAAAGTCAAAATTCCTGTTTTCTTAAAAACCTCCTGATTTTTTCAAAGGCGATTCAATAACATTGGATAGAAGCCAAGTAGGCCAAAGAGCCCTGATGGCACAGTGGGTTATGTGTTGGGCAGCTAACTAGAAGGTCAGTAGTTTGAAACCACCAGTCACACTGGGGGAGCGGGGGTTGGGGGATAGGGTGGGGGGCTGTGCAGAGATGAGACCTTCTAGTCCATATAGAATTTCAGCCTCGGAAACCCACAGGGGCAGTTCCGCTCGGTCTTACAGGGTCACTGTGAGTTGGAATCTTCTAGATGGCAGTGAATAAGCAGGCCAACCAGAGTCCACACAGGTCCTCATTTGGCCATGGGAGTCCCCAGTCTGTGACCCTCACAGAATCGACCTTTGTGTATCGATGTTAAAAGTGAGATCCAGAGAGGGGAGTGCCTGTCCCCTTGAGGAGCACCGAGTTGACTTTCCAGTCTCCAATCTGGATTTCTACCCCTGAGCTCTAAATATGCATTAATCACATTCATTTTTACCAGTTAGTACAGGAATCACCAAAGACAGCAATCAAAGGAAATCATAAAAAGTTTAACTTCCTGTATTTTTTCCATAAAACAACCCAGCAAACTGAATGGCCAGATCTAACCTCTGGCTAGCCAAAAAAGTACTACCATGAGCAGACGTCAAACAAGCATCCACTCTCCATCTTTGTGATTTGTTTCTCTAGTACACCACTCCAGGTAGCATAATGTGTTAGTCCAGGTAGACCAGAGAAACAAATTCACAGACACTCATGTGTATAAGAAAGAGCTTTGTATAAAAGAGCAATTGTATATTGAGAAACATCCCAGCCCAGTCCAGATCAAGTCCGTAAGTCCAATATTATCCCCTATGTCCAATACTGGTCAATAAATTCCTCTTTAGACTCATGTAGCCATGCAATAATGCCAAATGCAAGAATATCACAGACCAGTGGGTGGAAAGTCATGTAGATCCAGTAGCGGTGAAGGATCTTGGTGCTGGCAGGGGTCACTATGTGGCTCCTCCAGCTCCAGGGCTCTGGCTCTCTCAGTGTGTCTCCATGTGGTTTGTCAACAGGATTGTGTAGAAAAGAGACAGTGTGTTCCACCACAAGATAGCAATACAGGAATACCCAAAATCCTCTGGAGAAAGCCAGGCCCCACAGAGGCCTCATTCGCTGTGACCCTATTGACAGGCTAGACTTTACCCTTTCTCAAGTTATTAGATTATGTAACTGCCTACAGTGGGTTTTCCAACAATTCCTGGAGCCTTGTTTTTGACTAATGCTTTCAGTGCAACTTGGACTTCTTCTTTCAGTACCTTTGGTTCTTATATGATACCTCTTAACATGATGCAATATTGACTAGTTCTTTTTAGTATAGCGACTCCATATATTCCTTTAATCTTTAAATTTTTTTCAGTTTTATTGACATATAATTCAGATGTCATATAATACAATAGTTTAAACTTGTTAAAAAGAGGTGTGTAATGATGTGATCACTGAAGACAAATGGCTATCAAAAGATATAGGGTCTTAGAGACTTCAAAGTAAATAAGCAGCTGTCTAGCTCAGAAACAAGAAAACCCACATGGAAGAAGCACACCAGCCTGTGTGATCATGAGGTGCCAAAGGGATCAGTTATCAGGCATCAAAGAACAAAAAAAGTCATATAATTGTGTGCTCACCTTCCCGATATGATTGCTGAAGACAAATGGGCGCATAAACAAATGTGGTGAAACAAATCCTGGCTGTCAAAAGAGATAGCGTCTGGGCTCTTAAAGACTTGAAGGTAAACAAGCAGCCATCTAGCTCAGAAGCAACAAAGGCAACATGGAAGAAGCACACCAGCCTGTGTGATCATGATGTTTCAAAGGGATCAGGTATCAGGCATCAAAGAACAAAAAATTTATATCATTGTGAATGAGGGCAGTGAAGATTGGGAACCCAAGAACCATGTGTAGGCAAGTGGTCATCCCCTTTCAGAAGGGTTGTCGGGAGATGATCCAGTCGGTGCAGTGTAGCAATGATGAAACATACAACTTTCCTCTAATTCCTAAATGCTTCCTCTCCCAACCCCCTCCTGTATCATGATCCCAATTCTGCCGCACAAATCTGGCTAGACCAGAGGATGTACACTGGTACAGACAGGAACTTGAAACACAGGGAATCCAGGTCAGACGCTCTCTTTAGGACCAGTGCTAAGAATGGCTATACCGTGAGGGTGGAGGGAAAGTGGGGTATTAAGGGGGGACCGATTACAAGGACCTACATAACCTCCACCCTGGGGGAAGGACAACAGAAAAGTGGGTGAAGGGAGATGTCGGACAGTGTAAGATATGACAAAATAATAATTTATAAATTATCAAGGGTTCATGAGGGAGGGGGTAGCGGGGAGGGTTGGAGAAAATGAGGAGTTGATACCAAGGGCTCAAGTAGAAAGCAAAGGTTTTGAGAATAATGATGGCAACAAATGTAGAAATGTGCTCGACACAATGTATGTATGGGTTGTGATAAGAGATGTGCAAGCTCCTGATAAAATGATACAAACAAATACATAAACAAATAGAAAATAACTAGAGCAAAGCTGTATGTTTCATTGTTGCTCCACTGCACCCTGAACACCTCTTCTCTTCCCACAACCGTTCTGAAAGGGGATGTCCACTTTCCTTCAGATGGGTTTTGGCCTCATCCCTACTCCATACCCTTCCTCATTCACAATGATGTGATTTTTTTTGTTCTTTAATGCCTGATCCCTTCAACACCTCGTGATCACACATGCTGGTGTGCTTCTCCCACGTGGGCTTTGCTGTTTCTGAGCTAGATCGCGGATTGTTTATTTTCAAGCTTTTAAGGTGAGCATCACGGCATGCCAGTTCAATAGAACAAAGTGTTCTTGCAATTGAGGGAGAAAAGAAGTGGAGGTCCAATGTCCATCTGCTACCTTAATTCTAAACCTATCAATATTAACAAGGGTTTAGGAGGGAGGGGGTAGGGAGGGAGATAGAAAAACGAGGAGCTGATACCAAGGGCTCAATTAGAAAGGAAATGTGTTGAGAATGATGAGGTCAACAAATGCACAAATGTCCTAAACCCAATGGAATGATGTATTGATTGTGATAAGGGTTGTACAAGCCCCCAATAAAATGATTTAAAAAAAAAAGTGGGGCGACTGATTACAAGGATTTACATATAACCCCCTCCATGGAGTTGCACAACAGAAAAGTGGATGAAGGGAGATGTGGGCACTGTAAGACATGACAAAATAATTGATAAATGATCAAGGTTCCATGAAGCAGGGGAAAAAGTGAGGAGCTGATATAAAGGGAGTAAGGAGAAAGCAAATGTTTTGAGAATGATATCAAAAATGTACAAATGAGCGTGACACAATGTATGTACATATGGATAGTTATATGAGCCCTCAATAGAATGATTTTTATTTTTAAAAAAGGGAAAAGAGGAAGTTTCGGGGGGTGTGGGTGGTACATCTATTCCAAGCTATGCTGCTCCCTAAACTATGTGCTCAGATTAGTATTGAAAATTCGTCTCACCTCATGGATAAAGTCAAATGGAACCCCATGGACTCTTTCCGGAGGGCCGCGTTCCACCGGAAGAAGGCACCGGTCACCGCCTCCCCACTTCCGGTCATATTTCTCTACCGCGTATGGAATTGTCCCTTTGCAACCACCGTAGCCACGCAACCTGCGTCCTTGCCTTCCCATTGGTTGGGGATTTTTACCGCCAAAGCGCAGGCGATTTCCTAGACCTGCGCTAATAAGCGCGGCGCGAACTAGGCTGCAGGGAGCCCGCAGACTCTTCGGTCAAGTGGGCGGCCGACAAGGAGGTCCCGGTACCAGGTCTACCCGCCATGTTCTGTGAAAAGGCGACGGAGGTGGTCCGCGAACTGCACCACACGCCAGAAGGGCAGCTGCCCGCCTTTAATATGACGGGCTGGACGGCAGAGGGCGGGATGGAGGTCCGGGAAGCTTGGCTGAAAGGGGCTGGAGGGTGAGCGGGATCTCCCCTGGGCTGCTCTTTTCGCGGTTTGCTTCAGATTCCCCTGAGGGTGTGAGCCAAGTTCCGGAAGGGAAAGTAACAGCATAACAAAAGGTTACTGTGGGAGAAAGAAGGAAGTTACTGTACAACTCAGCAATTGCGCTTCCTCAAAGTCTACTTCCTTCCGTTTTGCTTCATTTTTAGCTTTGTTGCTTTTCCTTTGCTTAGCCAAGTAAAAGGTTGCCTAATACGAACTAAAGTAAATTCGAATCCACCTCCATTCTGCCGAAGAAAGCTGGAAGCTTTCTGTTCTTTTAAAGATTGACAGCCTCAGAAACCCACAGAACCAGTCGTTTTTATTGGATCTAGCGTTTTATGCGCGTTAGTGTGCGCGCACGCACTCAGTGAGCAAAATGTGATGATGAAGTAGGCCTCTGGTGCCAGACTGAGATTCATACTCTGTTCGATCACTGTGGACTCAGGCTTTCTGTGCGTCCAGTGTTCTCACCAACAAAAATGGGCATGATGATGGTACAGAGCTCTTGGTGTAGTGAGGAACTGTACCTGACACACCCAGGGCTGAGTCCCTGTATGCTGTTTCTACAAGAAATAATAATAGTGCTAACAGTCGTATTGTTACTATTATGATTATTTGTCCACTACAATAACATGGAAGTAGGAATGATGTTCAGCACTTAGCTTGCAATTATCTCTCCTCATAATTGTGTGAGATCTGAGCTGTCTCCCCCCACCTCAAACATGTGAGTGGAGAATTGAAGTTAGGAGATTTGTCAGTGGTGATATAGCCAGTAAAGAGCAGAGCTAGAGCTTGAACCCTGGAAGTCTGGCTCAAGAGCCTGTACGTTTAAGCATCGTAGTAAACAATCATAGGGCAGCAACTAGATAGATGTCAGTGAGAGGACCAAGAAACACAAGTGAATAGAATGCAATGTGGTAAGTGAAACTGGTGTTGCGTAGATGGGAGCATAAAGAGAAATGCTACTAGGGGGTTGGGAGTGGGTGTTCGAGCCTTGTATGAAGTATTAGCCCTCACACAGGCAGGTGATAAACAATGGCTTAAGACTCATGATCACAACTGGAAAGGTTATGTATGGAGATGTCAATGGTGGGTTCTAGGATTAGAAAAACTTCGGCATTATTCCACAGGCATTTGGAATCAGGTAGAGGTTTTCAGGTAGGGGTGTGGCGGGATGTTTTTATATTTTGGAGTACTTATTGGCAGTAAAATGAGGCCTGGAGTTATGCATTGGGCTGCTAGCCTAATGGTCAGCAATTCAAACACACCAGCCATTCTAAGGGAGAAAGATAGCCGCTTCTGTAAAGATTTACAGCTGTGTAAACCATAGGGAGCAATTTTCTCCGTCCTATAGGGTCATTTAATCAAAATGTACTTAATGGAAGTGGTTTTGGTTATTGGCAATATGGAAAATGCATCAGAAGAGAAGAACTAATGGAGGCAGAGAGATGAGCTAGTGGTGAGAAATGTGGATGATTGAAACTCAATTCTACAGATATTGATAAATGAGTTTTTTAAGTGATTGAAGACTAGCAGGACTTGTAACTTTTAGAATTGTGGAGATGAAATGGGTAATAAATGACATCAAGAGTAAACAAGGGTATTCATCATCATCAGATATTTTCAACATATAATTGGCTACAGGGTTGGTTGAACCCAAGACTGTATTTTGGCTGAAAGAATATGTGATGTCACTTCTTTTCAAATGGTCAACTATCTTATTAACATTTATGAATTTTAGAATTAAAACATTTTATTTGTCTAAGTGAAAAATTTCTATCTTAAGGTAGATGGTAGGAAAAATTCCTTTGGCTTTTCTTTTCTTGCAATACAAACCAAAACTGTGTCTTTGGGGGAAAAAATTGGGAGAAATATTTTAAAACTTGTATTTGTTGTTTTTGCAGTGAAAATGTGTACTTTCATGCTCGATTAAGCCTTTATTTTTGATATAGGTACATAAATAGCCAGAATTTATGCAATGGCTATGGATTTTAAATAAATTATATATATAAATTGAGGATAAATGTAGTACAGATAGATTTAGGGGATTAATTGAATGCATTGGGGAATCCATGGATATATATCAAAAGCAGTTTATATATTCCAGGAGGATGGACTCAGACAAATTCTGGAGGAGATGAAGGCTTTATATGAACAAAACCAATCCGATGTGTAAGTTTTCATAAGATTTTTTTTAAGTTATCAGAGTTAAGAATTAATTAGAAATAATATTAGCTAGTTGATTTTGCATCATATTTGGGGTTTTTTTAATCTCTGTGCACCTGATTATATTCTAACTATATAATTTAGCCCAGCTCTAAAGGACTTAATATTGCTTATTGTTATATCTGCATTTTGGGTGCTTTAATGCATATTTGTTGGTTGATTGATATGACGGAATTAGGATAGACCCAAATTGAGATACAAGTGAATAAAAGCACTAACAAAGTGGAATACATACATTTTACTTTTTAAAAAAATTAGTAGATGTTTTAATGCATTGAGTAAAGAGAATAGACAATATATAGTAGGCAGTATAGACAATAGACAACATGATAGCTACATGTTGGGCTGCTGACTGCAAGATCAGCTGTTTGGAACCATCAGCTACTCTGAGGAGGAAAGATGAAGCTTTCTACTCCTATAAAGTGACAGTCTTAAAAATCCAGAGGGGCAGTTCTACCCTGTCCTATGGGCAGAACTGCTTTGGGTGGAAATCAACTCACTGGCAGAGTTTGGTTTGAGTATCGGCGCAGTAGAGATTATTCATAGTTGGAGTGGAGTTTATACAGAACTAGTGCTGCAGAAAGCTCAAAAGGCTTCTAGATTTACAGATAGTAAAAGTTCAGCCTGGGATTTGGCACAGTGAAGAATTTGAGCTGTAAGACAAAGTAATAGTGCCCTGTGATTTGGTCAAAAAACAAACCAAGCTCACTGCCATTGAGTCAATGCCGACTCATAGTGACTCTATGGGACAGGATAGACTGCCTGTGTGGGTTTCTGAGCCTTTTTTAAAACAGTTTTATTGGTACTTAATCCACATATATCACACAATTCAATAGTTCAGTCATATCAAGAAGACTTACATAATCATTAACACAATCAATTCTTTAGAGATAAAATTACAAATAATGAGTAAGAAAGAAAAGACCACCTTGTCTTAGAACAAGCAAGAAATGCTCTCACCTAAACAGCAGTTGTCAACCTGTTGGTTACGACCCGTTGGGGGTCAAACAACCCTTTCACAGGAGTCACCTAAGACCTGAAAACACATTTCCAATGGTCTTAGGAACCAAGACACTGTTCCTCTAGCTGTCTCTAGGCAGGGCTGCCCATATGCAGATATGCCCACATACGAGTAACTGGCGTGAAAACTGTTACCCATGCTACACTATGCTTTACAACAAAATTAATTTCATTTGTAGTTAGAAATTAGTCTTTCACAATAGAAAATGTTTTTGTGATTAATCACTCTGCTTTAATTGTGTTCAAATTGTAACAATGAAAATACTTCCTGCTTATCAGGTTTTACATGACGATTCATAACAGTAGCAAAATTACAGTTATGAAGTAGCAACAAAAATAATTTTATGGTTGGGGGGGTCACCACAATATGAGGGACTGTAGTAAATGTATATTAGGAAGGTTGAAAACCACTGACCAAGAACAAGTTCAGGTTAGAAGGGAGGTCATCTGACCATGTATCCAGTTCATTCCAGCATAATCACACTTACAATGATCTCTATCTGATAGAAAAGCTGTTCGAGACACTTTCCTGTGACTAGAGGGGATCTGCTGGTGGCTTAATCTGACTAGATACTCTGCAGATGGGTTTGGGGCCCCCCTATCTTCTATAGCATTCTATAAATTGGGTCTTCGAAATTTGGGCTCTGATACTTTTCCCTTTGTCATTTTTGAATTTTGTTTTGCGTGCCTTTGGGTCACGCAAGCTGGTGTGCTTCTTCTTTGTGGACATAGTTCACTCCTCGTTTAGATGACTACTTGTTTGAATTTAAGACTCCACACACTATTCCGATTGATAGTGAGCACCATTTGTTTTCTTCACCACACTTAGCTATAGCACCCTTATCTTCAGTGATCATTACATGAGGTGGGCAAGGCCATGTTATCCAAACTAACTGTCTTTGGATTGGGACTAAAGTTAAATTGGGGCCAGAATCCATCTGCTTGTCCCTGGGATATGCATAGCTCGGGTTTACTTTGACAGCCATACTATGACAAATTAATACCCTGTAAGACCAACTACCCCACCAACAGCAGCAAAACAACTAGCAGACAACTAAAGAGAAACACAAACAAAACAAGCAAATGAAAGGCAGGGAAAAAACCCATAGAAACAGAAAAGTAACACATTGTCAATCATTCCCCCTGGAGTATAAGATGATTGCACTGGCAACACCATCAAGTTTTCCGATGACACATCATTCTGCTGTAGGTTTGAGGAGTCTGCAAGTACAGTTCTAACTTGAGCCGAAACCCATGAGTTGTTGCTCCACACAGTTAGATCTCATATTCAGTTGAATTCTGTTTACCCTAAGCAGGGGGGATCGATGCCAGGGGAAACATCCTGGATCAATTCTTCCAAGTTTAAATCCCTGCCCAACAGATCAAAGCCAGTCATATCACTGAGAGGGGAGCATCAAGGTACTAAATATATGGTGATTCTGAGTCCCTTTTGATGGACTCCAACCAAATGGGGTTCCCCCCAAGGTCCAATGACCATCACTTCCACAGGTCCAGGGCAGCCACTCTGCTTCCTCTTCTATCTAAGCACCCCAGTCCTCAGTCCAAGGGTACAGGCACCTTTGAGGCCAGGCTCAGTTCATTCTGCTGGGCCTCTGTGTTAAGCGCTTGTGTAGCCCGAGTGATGCCATGCTGACCACAAGGTTTACCGTACCACAAGGTCAGCATCCAGTGACATCTTGGTGTTTAGTCCATGGCATGTTTTATTGAGCTTTGGCTAGAGACATATTTGTAGTGTTTACCCAGGAACATAAAATCTGTCCCTATAGGTTCCCTACAATCATTGTTTAGCACCCCTTCCCAATGTGAGGATATTTCTCCCCAATCACCTACCATGCTCGCCAACAGAACTATCAGTGATGTTCCTCTCCCCTGGCCTAAACTTGATTTCCTGGCAAGGTTCTTTCATTTCTGTGGGGATTTGCCCCAGCCTTGTCTTGGTGTAGACCCTCAGGTGGATGGTCTTATCCCATATCCCACCTCTTTGTGGAGTGACCCACTTTGGAGGATATTTTTGGTTTAAGGATTATTTTAGGACTTGGGTTTTTCCAGTTTACGTGGCTCTAGAAAGTCTAGAGTTCTTGGTAATTTGAAATTCAATTTTGAATTTTTCCCTTTTGATCAGCATTCGTTTATAGATTCTTTAATCAAAAAGTTCACACTATCAATAGAATTGCCATGTGCCCCAGGGGGTGATTGATAATGTTCTCTAATATAAAATTACAATGATGTCTCTTAAGATTAACCAGAGATGTACGTAAACCATAGATAACATGAATGGGATTTAGACTTGCATTTAATTCTAGCCCAATATGAGAATTAGTTCTTGTGACTTGGCCCTTTTTGATGCTCACTGAAGATATGGATGCTATAGCAAAGTGTAGTAAAGAAATTTAGATGGTATGATTTTTAGAAAGAATGGCGCATGGGGGTCTTATTTTTCAACAAGCAGCCTTCTGAGTGAAATGTCACCTAAGTCCACATGGAAGAAGCACATCAGCCTTTGTGACCAGAGGAGTGTGAATAATTAAAACTCAAATATGAAGGAGGGAATAGTATTAGAGCTTAAATTGTGAACACCTGATTTGCAGAAGGATATGGATGACAGTGGAAATCCAAAATCATTTGCAAGTTCCACACAAGTGGTTTAAGATTCCGGTGAATCCTCTCTGACTCAGTTGAAGGATGTCAGTAGTCTTGCTATCAGACCGAGAGTGTTATAGAGATGATTACAATAAAGCATGATATCATTTGACCTCTGTTTTGACCCATTTTACTTCAGTAAAAACAAAGTGCAGGGGAAATACGTATGGATAAAGCTCTGTGAGTCCTCTCTGAGCATAGACAAGTGTTGTGGTTAGCCTTGCTGTTATGCAGAGTGCATTGGAAAGTGGATTATTGCAGATGCAATTCCTTTAAAATTTAGCACCATAGCCATTGATCTCCTTTTTGACCCATTTTAAATTGATTTTAGTTTTTTATATTTTCTATCTTTTCAGTTGGGATACTTTTGTTTTACTTTGTTATTTTTAGTAGGTTTTTTGCTGTTTTTAAATGTTTTAGTGTATATGAAATCTAGGGTAGGTATATCTATTGAGACAATATCTTGATTAATGGTTCCTGAGTTGTGGCTGGGGCGGTTTGAAGGAAGTGAGTACAATAATAACAGTGAGTACAAGAAGGAAGAAAATGTTCTAAATTCGATTGTGGTAATGATTGTACAACTCTTCTTAATATGATTGAACCATTTAATTATATAATTTGCGA
Source organism: Tenrec ecaudatus (assembly GCF_050624435.1). Lineage (NCBI taxonomy): Eukaryota > Metazoa > Chordata > Mammalia > Afrosoricida > Tenrecidae > Tenrec > Tenrec ecaudatus. The sequence goes on from NW_027459249.1 coordinate 85,567, forward strand.
TGGACTTTTTAACAGTTTATTGGTATATAATTCACATATCGTTGTAGAATCATCACCATAATCAGGTTTAGATATTTTCTTCATTCTTGGACTCATTGTTATTAGCTCCCCATTTCCTCCCCACCTCCCCTGCCCTGCCCCAAGGAACCATGAATCCAGTTACTGCCTCTGATTCACCTATCTTGGATTTTATATACAGAAAAACAGTGAAAACAATAAAAACAACACTAACAAGACTATGAAAGTAAAACAAAAACCTCAGTCAAAAGAAAGCTACAAGTATCTTAAGAACTAGAACACATTTAGATGGCTCATAAGGGAGAGCAAATGGTGGGGTGCTGAGTTTGAACCTAACCGCATCCGCAGGAATCCACTGCGCTCTGCATGCTAGCGAGGCCCTCCACCCCTCGTCCATGGTCACAGTGAGGCTCCAAGGGTTTGCTTCATGAGTATTTTCCCTTCACTTTTTTTTTTAATTGAAACAGCTTTAAAATGGGTCCAAAGGAAAATCAAATAAGATATACTGCATTTTGATCTATGTCTGACATATTGATTTACAGTGTCTGATAATAGAGCTCTTCACATCCCTCAGCTATAACGAGAGGGAATTCACAAGAGGCTTGATCTCTTTGTGGACCCTCTAAATGGATTTTGGGCTTCCACTGACAACCATAGCCTTCTACAAACCAATTGTTCACAATTTAAGCTTTGATATCATTCCAGCCTTTAGATTTGGATTATGTTCACACAGGCTGATGTGCTCCTTCCATGTGACACCCCACTTAGATGGCTGCTTGTTTGAAAACAAACCTTTAAAATCCCCAACACTATTTTTTCTAATAGCTGGGCACCATCTAGGTTCTTCACCACATTTTGCTGTAGACTCATATCTTCAGTGATTTCTTCATGAGGGCAACCACCAAGCAGGACCATGTCATAAGAACTAGCTGTTCTTAGATTGGGACTAGAATTAAGTACAAGCCTAAAATCCACTCATGGTTTATAAATGACTCTGGTTCACCTAAGAGACATCATTGTCATTTTATGTTACAGAACATTATCAATTATCATCCCCTTGCTGACTCATGACAACTTTATAGGGCAGGGTAGAACTGTCCTGTGAGTCTCCCAGCCTGCACATCATCACAGGAGTAAAAAGCCTCATCCTTCCCCCACAGACTTGGCTGGTGACTTTAAACTGCTGATGTTTCACTTAGGAGTCTAATGTGTAGCCGGTACACTTTGATGGTGTCATTAGTTTAGCCAATGTTACAGAATTTAGAACATTGTCGAGAAAGGGAAATTATACAAGTATGGGCCAGCTGTGAACTGCAATACATGAATTGTTGACTTGTGTAAATTAAACCTTTAAGTGACTGAGCACTATTTACAGAAACAACAGGAGTTGGTGATAGGGCAAACGTTCCAATAATATTTACAACAGCAGAGCCACACCTGCCATAAAAAGCAAAGAAGCATTAAAACAGACTGGTAGTTCTGGGCCACTGTTCTTGGTGGCAAGAGATTGAAACCAAGTCCCGTGCTGTGGTTGACTTCTTTCACTAGTTTAATGACATCGAGTCCCATCCATATTGTAGATTGTGCCAATTCTTCATTTCCCCGATTGGCTGAGTAACATCAGCAGCAGCAGTAGTGTGTACACATATATATCACATTTTCCTATTCATGGGCATTAGGTGGTTCTTATCTTCACCCATTGCAAATAGTATAGCAAGGAATGTTGGTGTACAAGTCTGTTTGCATGTCTTTTCAAATCTGGGTGTAGTAGATCAGATTTTTGTTGAGCTGCGACACTACTACCTACATTAGCGATACCATTTTACATTCCTACCAGCAATGGATACAGGAAAATTTTTTTTTTGGTAGTGAGTTTGGTTAGGTTTATTTATTTTATTAAATCATTTTATTGGGGGCTTGTATAACTAACTCTTTGCACAATCCATAAATCCATCTATTATGTCAAGCACATTTGTTGCCATCATCATTCTCAAAACATTTTCTTTCTTCTTGAGTCTTTGGTATCCGCTCATTTTTTACCCTTCTTCTCCCTCCCTCCCTACCTCACAAAACTTTGATAATTTATAAAATTTTTTTCATGTCTTACACTGTCCAATATCTCCCTTCACCCACTTTTCTGTTTTCCACCCCCAGGGAGGGGGTTATATGTGGATCATTGGTTCCTCTTTTCTCCCCCACCTTCCCCTTACCCTCCTGGTATTGCTGCACTCATTGATCCTGAAGGGTTTATCTGCCCTGGATTCCCTGTGTTTCCGGCTCTTATCTGTATCAGTGTACAGCCTCTGGTCTACCCGGATTTGTAAGGTAGAATTGAGATCATGATAATTGGGGGAGGAAGCATTAAAGAACTAGAGGAAAGTTGCGTGTTTCATCAGTGTTATACTGCACACTGACTGGCTCGTCTCCTCCCTGTGACCCTGCTGTAAAGGGATGTCTACTTGCCTACAGATGGACTTTGAGTCTCCACTCCGCACTACCCCTCATTCACAATGATGATTTTTTTTGTTCTTTGATGACTGGTACCTGTTCCTATAGATACCTCGTGATCACACAGGTTAGTGTGCTTCATCCATGTGGGTCTCTATCTTCAAGCCTTTAAGATCCCAGAGGCCATATCTTTTGATAGCTGGTACCATCAGCTTTCTTTTTCACATTTGCTTATGCACCTGTTTTGTCTTCAGCAATCATGTAGGGAAGGTGAGCATCATGGAATGCCAATTTAATAGAACAAAGTGTTCTTGCATTGAGGGAGTATTTGAGTAGAGTCCCAATGTCCTTTAATACTAAACCTATAAATACATGCACATTAGATCTACTTCTCCATCATCATATATAAATATTGGCATGTACACACCTGTATTTAGACCTTTAAATACTCTTTGACTCCTAATTCTTTCCTCTATTTCCTTTTGCTTTCTTCTTGTCCCACTATCATGCTCAGTCTTCATTTGGATTTCAGTAATTCCTCTAGGTTATACTGCTCTTGATCAAGCCCTACCAGGCCTCCTGCACCCTCCTGGCCATTGATTTTGAATCACTTATTGTTCCCTTGTCCCTAGGTTTGTTAACACCCACTTCCTTTCCCCCCACCCCCGCCTCCCCTGCTCCCATATCTCCCCAGAACCAGCAGTCCGTTGTTTTCTCCTTCAGATTGTTTATCCCGCCTATTTTTTCTAGATAGAATTGCAGAGATAATAATATGCACAAAAAACAAGACAGAGCAAAACGAAGCAACAAAAGAAAACCAAAAAAAGACAAAAAAAAAAAAAAAGAAAAGCCTGTAAATAGTTCAAGGTCTGTTTGTTGACCTTTAGGAGTGTTTTCCAGTTGAGTCTGATGGGGTGGCACACTCTGGCCCCAAAGTCTATTTTTTGTACTCCCTCAAGACTTCTTTGCTCTGCTTCCTTTGCTGTTCTGTTGCATGGCTCTTAGTGTTTTGCCTCAGTGTGATGGGGTCAGATTGGGCACAGTTCCCACACTGTGTTTCCAGTGTTGTCCCCTGGTAGCACTATGGGTCAGTGAGGTACATCGTGTCTCATAGTGGACTGGCCATATGGTCCTCTCTGTGCTTTGACTTCTCTGAGTGGAAATATCGTCCTCAGGGCTTGGTGGGCCAGGATGTGTTCCACTTTGAACTACTTTCTTGTATTCATAACACTTGTAAATTCTTGTTTTAAAAATTTGTCCCCCATCTTCCTGATGTCCTTCTGAGAAAACAATCACTGTAAGCAATGTCTGGTTAAATTATATATCAAAAGAAATCTTTTTATTTTCCCACCTATAAATGTGATTTTTTTTAGGACATTTGATGTATGTTTTTAAGTACTTGGTATTAGGTGTATTTGTGCTTAGTTTGTACAATGTAGACCATAATCTGGTACCCATAGAGTGACAGCAGATAGAAAAACCTAACAGCACAGGGTGTGCATTTTTCCTGTTTTCAGGGCCTAGTGCATTATGTGGAACAAAGCATGGTGGACCCTTTTTATATTCATCTAATTGCTTTAAAATGCTAAAGTAGATACTTACTCCTTTTGTTCTTCTGGTTTTAAAATGTGATCCATATCAAGTGTCTAAGAAGATGTGCATTTTATAGGGTGAAACTACTTCCTCTGTATATGAAAAAACCCTAAAGTATAGTAAAAAATATAGATGGGGAAATAGCAAATATTTGTTGAATGAATAAACTGCTGACTCCATGTCCAGCTACAGTAGTGTGGTGAGGATTCGGAAGTGCTCCTAGAAGCGGAGTGCTCATACAATAGAAACATCATGTAAGACCACCTTCTTCGGGCCATGATGTCAGGTTTTCTCTTACCTCAGTGAACAAATAGGACACTTGTCTTTTGAAATAATAGAAAGCAATCAGTGTGCAAAACTGTACAATACCAAATGGTTAAAGGAGATTAAATTATTATAGTATCATTGCATTGACAAGTTAGTTAACTTGGCTTTTTCTTAATTTAATCTTGTAATGTGTAAATAAAAGTTCTGAAGTAGAAGCAGCACAATTTGCTTAGGTAAACTGTTACGTACAAATAGGTAAAAATGTGTACGTGTATCAGTCCTTTGAAAAATATCATGGAAAAGTTAATTTTTTGGTTCTGTAGTGCCAGGAACTGGATTTAATGGTTTCTTGTGGGGATTGTAGGGGTGGTTGGTGGGAAAGAGGAAGCTAATAACAATGAGTACAAGAAATAAGAAAATGTTCTAAAATTGATTGTAGTGGTAATTGTACAGTTTTTTGTACAATTCTTAATAACTATTGAATTGTTTGATGTGAATTGTTACATGTCAATAAAACTTAAAAATTTTTGTTGTTCTGCAGTGTATTTATCCATTTTCTCTTTAATTCTCTTCCTAGTAATGAAGCAAAATCAGACGGAAGAAGCAATTTGATACCAACCATCAAATTTCGGCACTGTTCTTTGTTAAGAAATCGACGCTGCACTATTGCGTACTTGTAAGCTGCTGTGATTTTACTTGTAGTAGCAGGAAACAAAGAAGAGTTTTCCATGGGGTTTCTCAATTAAGTTTCTGGTTGATAGCAACAGATCTCAGATTTATTTATCTCTGTGGTTATGCATGGAGCCCTGGTAGCATGGTTACTTGTTGGGCTGTGATCTACATGGTCCACAGTTCAAAACCACTAGTAGTTCCGAGGGGAAAAGGCCGTGTTTCTATTCCTGTAAATAATTACAATCTCGGAAACCCACAGGGGTTTGCTATGAGTCAGCATTGGCTTGATGGAAGTGAGAGTGTTTTCAGTGTTTATGCGCTGGACTGTTAACCAGAAACAGCATTTCAAAACCACCAGCTGTTCTGCGGGGAAAAGATGAGGCTTTCTACTCTTAAAAAAGAGTTACAATCTCGGAAACTCACTGGTGCACTTCTATCCTGTCCTTACAGTGTCAGTATGAGTCAAACAACTCCATGTGGCAGTGAGTTATTTCTTTTAAGTTTGATTTAATGTAAGCATTTTAATTTCGTTTTTCCAGTTTAAAATTTGTATTGTAAAAGATTGCACTATTCTTGAAAGCAGAGAGAATAATATAGTGAAGCTCCTGGAGTTGTCTTATAAATTTAACAATACATTTTCCATAATTTGTGACATATGTATGTTAGGCTACTTAAAACTAAGTACTAAACATCAGATAACATTTTACCACTATATACTTTAGGATACATCTCTAAGAAATAAGGGCCTTTCTGATCTTTTTCCACATTACTGCTGTGTCACCATCACAGTTACGACAATGAACAGTGCTAGGGGCATCAGCCCAGTTCCTATTCCTGATTTCTGGTAGTCCCAAAGATGTCTTCTTAGAGTAGATCTATTTGCATCAGAATCTTAAAAAAAAAAATCCACAAATGACAGTTTAGTTGATAAGATCCTTGAGTCCTTACTGATAGAACAGTGTCTGATTTCCTGCTTGTTTGTATGCTAATACTCTCTCAATGTCCTAGGTATGACCGGTTACTGTGGATTCGTGCACTTAGGTGGGAATATGGCAGTGTGTTGCCTAATGCTTTACGATTTCACATGTCTGCTGAAGAAGTAAGTTAGCACTTTTTCAAGTTAATGATTTTGGGAAAATACTGAGATCCTGGCTTTTTTTTTCTACAATGATGTTTACTGGTATTTCTCTGTTTTCTGTAAATTTTCTATATTTTGTTTGTGAGAATGTGTAGAGGTAAATATAAACTACTAACTCAGCAGTTTGTATATATAATTTATTGACACATACTTTTTGAATTAAGCAACCATTCTTACCATACTTTTCTGAGTTATTCCTCACTAGCATAAGCTTACTACTCCAAGATTCCTAGCTAATCTTTTGAGTTGCTATCATTTGATCCATGATTTGATCACCTTTTCAGCAATAAGTTTTCAGCGTTTTTTAAGCAGTTAGTACTTACTGCGATAGGCATGGGAAGTATAAAACCAAACTCATTACTCTCAAGTCGATTGTGACTAAAACTGCCTCAGAGGTTTATAAGGCTATACATTATTTTTGTTTTGAACTGTCTTATTTGGCACATAATCCATATACACTATCAATCTTTATGGAAACCAACTGCCATATTTTTCTCTTACAGAGTAGCTAAGTGGATTCAAATTGCCAACCTTTCCATTAATAGTGACAAATGTAGCAACTGCCACTGGGGTACCCTCCTGGAAGGGAGTAGTAGTAAGTAATTCTAGTGCTACAGGGAAAACTGACAAACAATAAAAAAAGGAGTTTCTTTTATTTATTAGTGATTCATCAGTGGAGTTGAAAAGCCGACATTATTCTTAGGAGATATGTAGTTTTCTAGTCAGCATGAATAAATATTCAGAATAAGATGAGTATTTGTCACAGAAGGTAGGGTGCTAGACCAGTATTTCAAGATAGAACATTAGAGTCAGAACACTTGGTTTCAACTCCTGACACTGCTTTCTAATCTTGGGCAAGTAACCTCATTGCTCTGTGTTCACTCCTTTATTTACAAAATGGGGTCATAGTGTGTCCTACTACAGCCTTGGTTCTCAACCTTCCTAATGCCACGACCCTTGAATAGAGTTCCTCATGTTGTGGTGATCCCCAATCTTAAAATCATTTTTGTTGCTACTTCATAACTGTAATTTTGCTACTGTTGTGAATTATAATGTAAACATCTGATATGTAGGATATATTTTAGTTTACAAATTGAACATATTTAAAGCATAGTGATTAATCACAAAAATAGGTAATTATATCTTGTGAAATACTGATTTCTAATTATAAATAAATGAAATTTTGTCTTGCAGCATGGTGTGGCATGAGTAACAGTCTTAATATAACAATAGTGAACTACATTGCTACATTTTGCGACAGTGTGCGTAAAAAACCAGAAGGTTGAGATAGTTTCTTTCTCACTAGATCAGAAATTCTCCAGACAGTCTTTGCAAGAGCACAAGATCATCTTCCACAACAAATCTACTTCTTTATTTAGACTTGATAACAAACAAGCTGGAAAACCCTGTTTCACAAAGATAAGTTCTTGGAAATGGAAGAAAAAGGTGCAACACAGTCTCCGACAGAACAGGACCTGACTGCAAACACTTGATCCAGAATTTTGTAACTGGCATTGTAGAGAAATCAGTTCTCGCTGCATCGCTGTTAGTTCAATAAACGTCTCTTGTGCTATCTCAGGAACATCTTCAACTTTGACTGCAAATGGGCTTCTGGCAAGTGCAAATGAGGTGTCGGGTAGATTTGGAAAGTACGATGAAATTTCATCTGCAAGCATATGCAATTGTTCTTTCACAGAAATTGTAATCCTTTTGTCTGGTTCAGTGTCATGTTCTTCAAAGAAAACAGATAGGGTAGGCATGTAAATTTTATTTTCTTTTTATTATTTTTTTGGTAAATTTTATTTTCATCCAATTTTTTCCCCCAAAGCTGATGTTTCCTTTAGAATGATCAGATATTTTCAGATAAATCAAGGCATGTTGCATTTTGTCCTTGCAGTAATAAATTGTAACTCATTCAAGATGGCAAAGATGGCAATCAAACTATTTTCTGTATCTCACTTTTATCGCTGCAAAATGCTTTGAACTGCGGTCATGTTTTCTGATAAAAAACGTTTTGAGTTCATCACCATGCTCAAAAACACCTTTTAAAACTTTTCCTCTGGACAACCGTCTCACTTCAGTTGCGAAAGCAGTAGACTGTTTAAAGTGCTCGCCTTTACAAAATTGACAGAATTTATGATGCTTCTCATTACTTCTTGTAACTCTTTTGGCCGTGTATTTGTTGCTAATATTTTCTGAGTAGTTATACAGTGAGTTCCGGTGACTTTCGGTGACTCAGTACCAAACGTTGAAATTCAGATTGACATCCTAGCATAGTGGAGCATCATCTGCAAACACCACAAACCTTTTCCCAAGAGATCTTATGCTCTTTCAGAATGAACCAACTATCAAATACATCACGTGTAGTAGTTGCCATTTTAAGAGGTTTGCAAAAAAAGAAACTCATATTTAAAGTCGCCATCATTAATATGCCTCAGGTAAACAGTAACTGTGAACAGTTTGCAACGTCTGTAGATTCATCACGCTGGATGCTAAATATTGGAAGTGGAGCAGATTTACTTTCCTGGATTATCTGATCAAGAATATCAGCAGCCTTGTCTGCTATTCTTCTGCAGGCAGTGTCATTTGATAAGAAAATTGCGCTCAATTTTGTAACAAATTCATCTCTGATCATAACTCGAACAATTTACTGGCCCCTGGCAACAGTGAATCCTCAGCAATGGTGTAGGGTTTCATAGCGCTGGTGATTCTGAGTGCCACCAAATATGAAACTTCAATGACTGCTACGTTTTGTTTGTGGTACTTGCCACCAGTGTCAAGTCTGGCTTTCTTGAGTTTATCATCAGCTTTGCTTTTAAAATAGTTGGTATCCTTGCCAGCAAAGCTCGGATATTTGCTATCAAAATGGCATATTAGTTTGTTCAGCTTCATAGATTCAACTAATAGAACTTCACAACAAGTAAGACATTGTAGTTTCTCAGTTCCTGCTGTCATTGAAGTAAAACCATACCATAAAAAATCCTCACTATCTTTTCTTAACGTTCTTCTACATGCTCCATTGTCATGGGATGGTTGGCTAATGAAAATAATATATAACCATAGCTTTAATAATACAAAAGATGGCTCTCCCTCCTCCACCACTGCCACCTCCTCCTGCTGTTCCTGCAGCTGCCTGTGTGCTCGTTTGGTGCGGACCTGGTACCTCTTTTGAGAAGACTTCAGCATTCACCCTGGCCAACAAAAAACTCAAGGGAGGAGTCAAGACTGAGAACAATGATCAGATTAACTTGAAGGTGGTAGGGCAGGATGGTTCTGTGGTGCAGTTTAAGATTCAGAGGCACACCCACTTAGTAAGCTAATGGAAGCCTATTGTGAACAGGGTTTGTCAATGAGTCAGATCTGATTTGATTCGACAGACAGCCAATCAATGAAACAGACACACCTGCACAGTTGGAAATGGAGGATGAAGATACAATTGATGTGTTCCAGCAGCAGACAGGAGGCATCTTCTAAGGGAGCCTGCTCCTTTCCTCCAGAACTCTCTTCCAGCCGACCAAGAATCCATTCTCGATTAGAAAACCACAGTTTGATTCCACCACCTCCTGACAACTACAGTATAGTTTTCTCTTTATTTCATTTCCCCTTCCTCATTCCTTTATTGTACACAAAGTAACTGGTGCATGTACACAAGCATATTAAATTTTTCCCTTTGTTTATTTATTCGTTTACTAAATCACCAATGGTATGTTTTGATCAACATCAGGTGGAGATGGGATGGGGAAAACACTGGTTCTGTGAAAGCTCCCCTTCTCCATCAGTGGCTTGCTCATTCAGCTTCTCTCTTTGTATTTCAGTAGGTTATTTTGCTCTCACTGTTTAACAAAAACAAAAAAAATGACATGAAAAAAATCCTTGCATGCCTTGTTCGATTGAAGAATTTTTATGTTTTTCATTTATCATTGTAAAACCAAGGACAGTTTTATAACATTTTTGTATGTAGCTATTACATGTAGGGCAATCTGTCTTTAAGTAGGCGTAAATTACTCTCAATGAAGCCTAGATAGTTTTCCCTTCAAGTCAAGCGTCTTGTTTAAATTTCTTATTTAAAAAAAAAATAGTACTAAAGATGATACATGGCACAATTTAGTCAATACAGTTTATTAAAATTTCCTATGATTTAACATTCTCTATGTTGTGTTTTTACATACCTGTTACTATCACAAGGAGCAGTATTCACATCAACCACAGCTGAATATAAAAAGACCAATCAGCATCCAGATAAAGTTCCCATGGTACAGATATCGATTTTTTGCAGTAGTTTATGATTTTACCCAGAAATAATAATTCATGAAGTGTCATTTACCACCAATACTGCTGCTTTTAACACTGTCGCTGCTTTTAACACAGCAGCTGCTCTCTACGCATGTGTGACTTGTCCACATAAACACATTGTGGTGCCAACCCTGTCACATCCACCTTTATTTGTACAAGTTGAATGTGATGGGGTTGTCTGATTATGTCATTACGCTGCGTCCTCGTATGTGGGCAGACCCTCCTGGAGATGGATAGAGGAGCAGTGACTTGGTTCCTAAGACCATTGGAAATACATGTTTTCCAATGGTCTTAAGTGACTCCTGTGAAAGGGTCCTTTGACCCCAAAAGAGGTCGTAACCCACAGGTTGAGAACTGCTGTATTAACAGGGTTGTTACAGGATGATTAAGGCTGCCCATTTGGAACATAGCATAGAACGGAATGTGATCAATGCTGTTATTGTGTGAGTTTGGTATAGTATATCACTTATGAAAGAAAGTGTTAGTCTGGGTTGACTAGAGGAACAGTCATACACTCATGTGTATAAGAACTTTATATAAAAGAGCAATTATATATTGAGAAAACATCTCAGCCCAGTTCAGATCAAGTTCCTAAGTCCGATATTAGCCTATATGTTCGGTACTAGTTGATAAATTCCTCTTTAGATTCACAGTATATGTAATGATGCCAAATGCAGGAATATCGCAGGCCAGTGGGTAGAAGGTCTTGTGGATCCAGTGGCAGTGTATGCATTTCAGTGTTGGCACGGGTCTCCTCCAGCTCTCTGACTGTCTCAGCGCAGAAAAGGAAGGCAGAGAGACTGGGTTTGATCTCCATTGAGCTACTTATTTCTGTCATGCCTCAAAATGAGGTCATCAAGCTGCAATTTTATTGACAGGCTGACAGGATATAATGTAATTGCCACGGCATGTATTCAGTAAATTTGCCATGAGTTTTATAAACAATTTACTTGCTAACTGCATTTAAAAAATTTAACTTGAGTTTAATTGACATAATTCATATACCACACAACCCAGTGGTTTAAATATATTAAAAAGAGCTGTGCAGTTATGATCTCCATCAATTTTAGAACATTTTCTTCAGTCTTAAACTCACCATTTGCCCCAGCCTGCCCTGTCCTAACCCAAAGAAACTTAATCCATTTATAGTCTTCACAGTAACTAAGTCCTATCCTAGATTTTATTTAAAGAAAATCATATGCGTATGGATTGTGATAAGAGTTGTATGAGCCCCTAATAAAATGTAAAACACAAAATAAAAAAAAACACCTAACTATCCTAAGTCATCATGGCAAAATATTGAATGCTCAATAAACCACTGAAAACTCCAAAAAAAAGAAAGAAAATCATATGCAAAAAAAACAGCCCTCAATCCAAAAGAAAATATAAAATCTAGAACAAATTTAAAAGGGACCAAAAGAGAGAAAAACAATAACGTTAAAAATTATCTGTGTTAATCTACTTTCCAATGCACTCAGTGTATAACAAGACTATTTCCATTCTTTGTTCATGGTCTAAGGAGATTCACTGGAGGCTTAATCTGTGTGGGAACTGTGCAAATGGAGTTTGGGCTTCCACTGTCATCCGCAGTCTGCTCAGGTTTTAATCTCTAATACCATTGCCTCCTCTGATCTTGGATTGCTAAGTACATTTCCATGCTTTATTTTTATTCTGTTCATGTTCTGGAGAAAGAAACAAAGTACCTCAGCTTCTTGAGGGAACTACTAAATAATTACGTTACCAGTTAATTTTTCAGGTTCTTTTTCCATGGTCTTTGTGCCGGAATCTTACATTAAGTGGACTTGAGGGGTGCCTCTTTATTATGGTGAAATGAACAGAACATGTTCTTTCTCTAATAACAATAGCTATAGTATTTTTTTAAAAACATAGAGTGTTTAAGAGTAATAGTTCTTGTAGGATTTTATCTTAAAATTTAAGTAACCAATAGATGAGGATTTTATTTTAAACATAAATACATGAACTTGTCGTGCATAAACTTTTTTAGTTTAGTACAAGGTAGTCATGACAAGGCACACAAGTAAGACTTCAAGATGCTGATTTTCGAACCAGAAAATTATAATTAAGAATTATAATGTTAGTCTTGAGATTAGATTTCCATACTTTAGACTTCATTTTGACCTTGAGTTCAATGGAAATCCCTTATAGCTGGGGTCCAAATTCGGTGTTAATAGAGTCTCTACAAGGTCTAGTCTATGGAGAGAATCACTGCCTCTGCCTTTTCCTTCTCAGAGCATAAACCGAAATTCAGTTTCTATATGTGAACATTTCACTTTGAACTCACCGATAAGGGATAGGTGATGCCATCTTTAACAAAGATTAGTGTATTATTTTTTTCCATGAAGGTAGACAAATAGTAGTTTACAAGTTAGAGACTCCAAGACACTTTAGAGAGAGATAATCTTATGTCATAATTTCTTTTTTAAAAATCATTTTATTGGGGCTCATACAACTATTATCACAATCCATACATACATACATTAATTGTGTAAAACACCCACTGCCATTGACTTTTAACAATCCTTAAGGATGAGCAAAGTAGAACTGGCTCTTTAGGTTTCTGAAGCTGTATTTCTTTATAGGAGCAGAAATCCCCTTTCTCCCTAGGTGTAACTGGTTGAGTCAAACTGTTGACCTTGGCTTTAGCCAACACATAACCCAATACTAACCAACATAGTAGTGGTGGGTGCCTTCTCGTCAGTTCCGCCTCATAGTGGCCCTGTCTAGATCAGCATGAAGTACTACTGGACTCTGCATCCTCACAATTGTTATGTTTGAACCCATTGTTGAGTTACTGTATCAATTCATCTCCTTGAGTTGTTTTTGTTTTTCCCACTGACTTTGCACTGTACCAAGTATTGTGTCGTTTTCTAAGGACTGGTCTCCTGAAAACATGCCCAAAACTTGTGAGACAAGTCTTGCCATACTCATCTCTAAGGATCAGTCTGGCTGTGATCTTCCGAGACAGATTTGTTTGTTCAGTTAGCAGTCCATGGTACTTTCGGTGTTCTTTGCCAACATGCTAATTCAAAGGCATCTATTCTTTGGTCTTTATTAATTGTTGTCCAACTTTCATATGCTTATGAGGCAATGGAAAATCCCATGGCTAAGGTCAATGGAAAATCCCATGGCATTGCTCAGTCCTCAAAGTGTGACATCCTTGCTCTTCATCACTTTAAAGTAGAATTTCAGAAATCCAAAATATGTTTAGTGAAAGAAATTTGTCACAAAATAATAAATACTGTGTGGATCTATTTAAAGTACAAATAATGAACAGCACTAAACTAGTGTTTTAGGGATGCATTCTTGGGTGATAATGTAAAATTTTCAGAATGGAACAAAATGATAAGTCTCCATTTTGGGGCTGAGGATGTGTTACTCCTTGACCAGGCTGTTTCTTAATAATGTCATTAACCTGTACATCTTTGTTTTGCCTACCTTTCTGTAATTATACATAAATAAGATTCTGAGGAGATTGCAACTAATGTCACAAAACAAAATATATATAAATTACTGTATAAAACATGAGTTTTCTCTGTAAACTTTCACCCTAACCATAATAGACTTTAAAAAATAACAAATGCCTTTTATTATTATTTCCTTCCCCCAGCCCTTTGGCAACTCTTAATCTACTTTTTTACATTTATAGAATTCCGATGACTGACTTTCCTACAAATGCAGTCGTAAAATAATGTGACCTCTTGCGCCACTTTACGTGTGATAAAGGTTTACCCTTGTCAGATACAACTTAGAACTGAATTCCAAAGTAAGCCTCACTATCTTCTATTGTGTGCACTCCTCATTTTGCTTGTCCTTCCTTCTCTTTGGGGACATTTGCATTGTCTGCTCAAGCATGTTGTTCCATTCTTATAAAAAGAGTCCGTGCAGTATTTAATGCGACCATAACTGAATCATGTGTTTTTCGTAGTGTTGTTTCTGGTTGAATGGTTTTTTTAGATCTGTGCTTAGGTCTACTGGTTTGTAAGCTATGTGATAACAAGAATTTTGTCTGTTTTGGTTGAATGCTCCATCCTAAGTGCACAGACAGTTCCTGACTCGTAGAAGACAACCATTAATGTTCGCTATATAAATACAGGAATGCCACACTCATGATCTACATGGGCGTATGTGCTGTTTGAAGTCACGATTACACAATGTTGGCAAGCTTGTTTTCTTTGTCACTTGGTAAAAAGACCATTTTTCTGTTTTCAGATAGAATGGTTCAATTGTTATAAGAAGTCCCTTGCTACTTACATGAGGTCATTGGGAGGAAATGAAGGTTTGGACATAACACAGGATATGAAGCCTCCCAAAAGCTTATATATTGAAGTAAGTTTTACCTCTTGAGAATGGATTTTATTGAATGTGTGGATTATGCTCCTATTATGTAAGAAGGAGATATGAATATAGTTTTGTTAGGTGCCACCAAGTCCTATTCATAGTAACTAGATGTACAACAGAATGAAACACTGCCTTGCCCCGCACCCTCTTCTCAAACATTGCTGTTTGAGCCCATTATTGCAGTCATGGTGTCAATGTGTACCACTGAGAGGCTTCCTCTTTTTGACCATCCAGGGACTTGCCATCCAGATGACATATACACGGAGTCGGCCTCTTTAAGGGGCACTCCCGCTGTAGCTCTTCCAGCATAGCTTTGTTTGCTCTTCTGGCTGTTGATGTTTTGTCAGTGCTTTTCTGCGATATCATAATTCATAGTTATCAATTCACCTCTGTCTTATTCATTGTTCACCTTTCATATACATATTAGGTGATTAAAAAATAGCATGGCTGGGGTCAGATAAACCGAGGACTAGTTTTCATAGTTTTACTGAGATAAAAGGACCCCTGGTGGTACAGTGGTTACACATTGGGTTGCGATCAGCATGGTCCGCAGTTCAAAACCCACAAAAACTCTGTCCCTTGACTCCACCCCTTGAGGGATAAGATGGGGTTCCTGCCAGGTCTAGAGGCCAGGTGTGTGGATTTCTCACCCAATGGGGGGGGGGTTAAATTAAACCTCTCAAGTCTACTTTGAGATTGGTGCGGGAAGTGCTAGGCTTCTCTTTCCCCCTTGCCCCCTAATTGTGTTGTTTTGCTAACACATTTCCTGCTTGGGGGTGGCAAGGTGAGGAATGTTGAGCAAGGGCTGGTGGAACTGTAGAACAAAGCAAAAGTTAAGCTTGGCTAGTGACTGTCTGCACCAAGCTGACTCTGCAAAGCTGTTCTTCACCAGAGGACAGCAAGCCAAGAGGCTTGGTCAGCTGGGTTAGCTCAGGGACCAGAAAAAATTGGCTATGCCAGGCAGGAGGGAAGCTTCCCCAGCGTGTGGACAGCCTATAACAAAGAGGGGAATCTGTTAGTAGTTGCTACTGCTCTCTCAGTTTAAGAAGCTTGGATGTACTTCATATTGAGATTCTCTTCCATGAAGTTTAGGATATCGCTCCTAGTGGACCTTCTCTATAATTGCTGAGAGTTGTCCGAGTTTGTTGTCTGACAGTCATTTTGCTGACTCTGCTGCTCTTTAACACTTTAAAGAAGTCTTTTGCAGCATTTATCTCATGGCTTGATTTCTTCACTAATTCCATGAATGTTGATTATGCATTGAAATAAATGAAATCCGTGTCAATTTATTTTTTTCTCTTTTTATCATTGTGTTTATTGGCCCGAGCATGAGGCTTTTTTTTTTCCATCGAGCCATAATCCCTACAGAAAGCTTTAGTCTCAGTTCTTCATTAATGTGTTGAATCCTCTTAGCTTTCCATAAGCAAAGTTGTATCATATGCATATCACAAGGTCTCTGCTTTTACACTGGACATTTTAATACTTTCATATTGAAAGTTACTACCACTAAGGAAGTACTTACCAAGGAGCTTCAAATGTTTCTGGGACTTTTTTCAGTTTTTAAATTCCATATTTGCACACACTTGAAGTCCCTGTCATATAGTTGTCATTTTGTTACTTGTTAAGTGGGTTATCCTCTCTTTGCTCCTCATTTCTTCCAGTAGTACCACGTACTTTGGCGCTTAGTTAATTTTTGGATTTTGAACCATCTTTATTATCCTCTTTTGTATACTTTTGAATATTGAATAAAGAAGACCAAAGAAAAATGTTTGCATTCAACTTAGGTGTTGGCTAAATATGTTAGGTAGCCAGAATAGGGGCCATAAAGGGGGAGTGTTAGTCTGGGTAGACAAGAGAAACAAATTCATAGAAACTCATGTTTATAAGAAAGAGGTTTATATAGAAGAACAACTGAATATTGCGAAAAAATCCCAGCCCAGTCCAGGTCAAGTCCGTGAGCCCAATATTAGCCCATATGTCTGATACCAATCTGTAAAGGCCTCGTCAGACTCACGAAACATGCAATGACTCCGATTGCAGGACGATCTTGAACCAGCGAGTAGAAAGTTTTTGGATCCAGTAGCATTGTAAACATCTCAGCGCTGGCAGGGTTCTTCTCTATGTAGCTTCTCTGGCTCCAGAGGTCTGTTGCATCAGGGTAGGTCCGTGTGGCTTTCCCAGCTACCAGGACGTAGTGCCATGTGTCTTGCCAGTAGAGCATCTCCAAGGAAGTGAGCTGAGAGAGAGAAGCGTCTCCTGTTTAAGGAGGAAATACTGGAGTTCCCAGAATTCTCAGGCGAAGGCAATGCCCACACAGAGGCCTCACTGGCTATCCTGATTGACCAACTAGACTCCACCACTTCACTCTTAATCCTCTCAAGTCCCAAATTGACATCAGATTACATAAGCACCACAAGGGGGTTGTCTCCGCACTAACTGCATAAGGCTAAAGCAAAAGGATTGGAAGAAATCAGGCATCCGTTAAATTTTAGAACAATCAAACTGAGCATGCTCAGACAAGAGCTCCCTCCGCCCCGAGGGGAGGTCCACCAGGGCACACAGATTAGGCTCAGTTACATTACCTCACACAGGTGGGCCTAAACTCAAGCCAGTGGAACCAACCAATACCTTCAACCATGCTTCCCCCAGCCGTTGTGGAAAGGAGGGAATAAAGACCCTGCCTTGACTTCCTTCCATTCCAGCATTCTCCACAAGTGGGGGGTGGGAGCCCTTTTGGCCCCTGGGATTTCCTGGTTCCACGTGCTGGGTTACGTGTTCCTGTTCTTTCTATGTGTTTTTTTCCCATTCAGCAGTGAACCCATGTGCAGTTCTGCGGATCCTTGTATGCTTTCTTAAAACAATGTGTATTTTTTGAGGCTGTAATACCTGAAACTTCCCTTTTCCCCATAAAATCACTTGGATTACAAACCTGCTTCTGCTGTGTGAATTCTTTCAGGTACCTGAATCCAGGAACCTAACACCTTTTTCTCTATATTGCTTCATCTTGCAATCTACTATCCTTGTATTTCAATCTAAAGGAATGTCTCAACATTCCCTCAGGTTTTATTTGTTTTCTTGAATTTTATCCTCATTTATAAAGGAAAGTTTTGCTGGCTATAGGAATCTTGGATGGCTGTTCATTTCTTTCATTATTTTAAATATGTGACTCTATTACCTCCTGGTTTCCAGGGTTTCTATATATGTAAATTGGTACTTCATTTTATTTGATATTGTCAAGATTTTATCTTTTTTTTAAAGAGTTTGATGATAAGATATTTTGGTGTGGATCTCTCAGGATTTCTTCTGATTTGGAAATTCTTAAGTGTCATTGATATGTACATTCTTGTCCTTTGTCAAGTTTTGGTAATGTTCTGCTGTTGTCTATTAAGTTTTATTTAGTTACCCTTTGCCCTCTTCTGGGACTTCCATAATATTTGCATTGATTTGCTTGATGGTGTTCCTTGGGATCATGTTTCTTTACTTTTGTTCCTCAGACTCAATAAGCTGTTCTGTTCTTCTGCCAACTCAAATATCCTGTTGAGTTATCCAGTAACGTTGTTTCTCTTATTTGTTAGTGCTAGTAATTGGATTGGCTTCTTTAAATGTAGGAAGACATATCAGAGGGCCATATTTGACTTTCTCTGGCTTCACTGTTTCCATGAAGCAGAGTTCAGACATGCCTCCATCCTTCATCCTTCAATATCTATTCTGACACCACCCACTCCTCCCTCACACACTGCCTTTCTGTCGGGTTCAATTATCGGTCCCAGTTGGCCTCACAGAACTCACAGACAATATTCACAATTTAGTGGGCTTATTAAGGAAGGTAACTAGTTACCACAAGTCAGCATCAGGAAACAGTAAGTGTACCTCTCCTGTCATCCAGCAGTCATGTCAGTCTTTAGTCCTTAGCCTCTCAGTCACATAGTCCCTTTGCCTCTTTGGGCCAGAAAGGCAGCCCACTGCTCTGCCTCAAAGTATCATAGTCTCAGTATTGCTCCTCTGTTTTATGTCATGGACGCTTGCCTCAGCCTCTGGTCTTGGCCTAGTCCCTCTGTTCTGTCCCATGGTCTCTGTGCTGCAGCCTTTGATGCCTCCATCTCAGTCTCTACCACTTCAGACAAAGATCTCAAGTATGTCCCACTAGGGCCTCTTACACCTTGATGGTCCAGCATTTCTCTGTGTTCCTGCTTCTGAGATGGCTTTTCCACATAACCATCCCTCCAAAATGGGATTTTAACCATAGCCATATAGGCTAGAATTGATAATACAATGCATAAGAGATGATGGCTAGATGGGCCTTATTCATTGACTACATCTCTTCATCTCTTTCTTAGGATCCCTGCTGACATTGTAGGATAGGCATTGATTGGACTGCTAACCATAAGGTTCCAGAACCAAACTCTCTGGTATTGAGTCAATGCTGATTCCTAGGGATCCCCTATGGGTTTCTGAGTAGAAAGCCCAGGCTTTCTCCTACTGGTACTGGTAGTTTTATACTGTCGACCATGCAGATTGCAACCCAGTGATTAACTGCTGTACCACCAGGGTTCTGAGGTTCTTAAGGTTCAAATTTACCAACTGTTGCTCAGGAGAAAGATGAGACTCTTAGTTTCTGTAAGGATTTACAGCCTTGGAAAACCAATATAGGGTCATTGTGAGTTAGAATCAACTAGAGGGCGGTGATAGAATCTCTTTATAGATATTTTAATTTATGTATATATATTGCTAACCCAGTTTTCTTTTGTTCTTTGGGCCTGTTTTTTTTCCTAATTGTTTTATTAGGGGCTCATAGAACTCTTATCACAATCCATATATATACACGTACATCAATTGTATAAAGCACATCTGTACATTCTTTGCCCTAATCATTTTTTTACATTTTATTAGGGGCTCATAAATTCTTATCACAATCCACACATATACATACATCAATTGTGTAAAGCACATTCCTACATTCTTTGCCCTAATCATTTTGAAAGCATTTGCTCTCCACTTAAGCCCTTTGCATTAGGTCCTCTTTTTTTCCCCCCTCCCTCCCTTGCCCCCCTCCCTCATGAGCCCTTGATAATTTATAGATTGATATTTTGTCATATCTTTCCCTATCCGGAGTCTCCCTTACCCCCCGCCCCCCCACCCTTCTCTGCCATCCGTCTCCCAGAGAGGAGGTCACATGTGGATCCTTGTAATCAGTTCCCCCTTTCCAACCCACTCACCCTCCACTCTCCCAGCATTGCCCCTCATACCATTGGTCCTGAAGTTATCATCCACCCTGGATTCCCTGTGCTTTCAGCTCCCATATGCACCAGTGTAGAATTAGGATCATGGTAGTTGGGGGGAGGAAGCATCCAGGATCCGGGGGAAAGCTGTGTTCTTTTTTTTTTCTTTCTTTTTTTACATTTCATTAGTGGCTCATACAACTCTTATCACAATCAACACATATACATACATCAATTGTATAAAGCACATCCCTACATTCTTTGCCCTAATCACTCTCAAAGCATTTGCTCTTCACTTTACCTTTGCATCAGGTCCTCTTTTTTTTCTCCCCTCCCTCATGTGCCCTTGGTAATTTATACATTGTTATTTTGTCATATCTTTCCCTATCCGGAGTCTCCCTTACCCCCCCCCCCTCACCCTTCTCTGCCGTCCATCTCCCAGGGAGGAGGTCACATGTGGATCCTTGTAATCAGTTCCCCCTTTCCAACCCACTCACCCTCCACTCTCCCAGCATTGCCCCTCATACCATTGGTCCTGAAGTTATCATCCACCCTGGATTCCCTGTGCCTCCAGCTCCCATATGCACCAGTGTACAACCTCTGCCCTATCCAGTCCTGCAAGGTAGAATTCGGATCATGGTAGTTGGGGGAGGAAGCATCCAGGATCTGGGAGAAAGCTGTGTTCTTCATCGGTACTCCATCGCACCCTGACTGACCCATCTCCTCTCCTAAACCCCTCTATGAGGGGATCTCCAGTGGCCGACAAATGGGCTTTGAGTCTCCACGCTGCACTTACCCCTTCATTCACTATGGTGTGTGTGTGTGTGTGTGTGTGTGTGTGTGTGTGTAAAATTAAAAACTTTTATACAATAGCCTATACTCCAGGATAAAGTGTAGCTATCTGCTTTATACTCCTCCTGGATCATTGCAGTATCCCCACTTTGGGAAACACTGCTATAGAGGGACAGGAGTATGGAAATGCTTATAGTGCCCTCTCTGCAACAAACTTTGATTCACAGTTTTAAGGTAATAGTGATGTGTGAGCTGAACTATATTAAGCTTACATTTTATAGGTCAAAAATGATTGGATGTTGGCATTTAATTTCAAGCATCTTAATGTAATCTAACATTCCATCTTCCATAAATTTTGTTTTATTTTTAAAATACTAAATGAAAATTAATTGATTGCTAAGTTACTGTGTAAGCAAAATGAAAGAGCATGAAACTGAATCTTTTAAATGTATTTTTAAGTATTCCTGAGAAACAAGAGATTGGAAGACTTGATTTCCTTTGAAAAACAGTTTGTTCACTCACTCAATGCATGAATATCTCCTTTTATTAAATTGGAACTCTATGATGCTCACTCTCCCGACACAACGGCTGGAGCCAAAGTGGGTGAACAAGTAAATGTGGTGAAGAAAGCTGATGGTGCCCGGCTATCAAAAGAGGTAGTGACTGGGGTCTTAAAGGCTTGAAGATAAACACGCGGCCATCTAGCTCAGAAGCAACAAAGTCCACATGGAAGAACACACCAGCCTGTGTGATCGAGTGGTCCCAAAGGGATCAGTTACCAGGCATCAAAGAACAAAAAATCATATCATTGACTGCACACCTCCATGATAGGATCGCTGAAGACAAATGGGTGCATAAGCAAATGTGGTGAAGAAAGCTGATGGTGCCTGACTATCAAAAGAGATAGTGTCTGGGGTCTTAAAGACTTGAAGGTGAAAAAGCGGCCATCTAGCTCAGAAGCAAAAAAGCCCACATGGAAGAAGCACACCGGCCAGTGCGATCACGAGGTGCCAAGGGACCAGGTATAAGGCATCATGCAAAAAAAAAAAAAGATATGTGTGTATGTATGTGTACATGTGTGTATATGTATATATGTATATGTATATATATACCATATTTAATGAAGTGGGAAGTGCAGAGTGGAGACCCAAGGCCCAAGTGTCGGCCAATGGAGATCCCCTC